>NC_142601.1:29480648-29716094 GCF_041222555.1 Hakea prostrata | reverse complement strand
GCTTGTTGAGGATTTCAAGCGTTTTTTCGATCTGGGCCATTGGTTGCCTTTGGCTCTCAACCGTCGTCTTAATACCTGAGGCTATTTAAAGCCTTCGAGGGTACTCTCCATCTATCCTGCTATCTGTAAGTTAGATTTGCAAAAGCGACACTCCGTCCTCCTGCTCTGCTTCTGTATTCCTCGTACTCCAACAATAACTCTATCAGCTTCTGAACAAGTAAGCTTTTTGCTATCACCAATCTCTTCTCCTTCCCCTGAGTAAACATCGCAGTAGTAATACTTGGGGTTTATTTAATGGGTATTCTGAGTAATTCATATCTGACAGAGAACTAGGGTTTTCCTTTGTTTCTTGTGTCGTTGGGTTTTTTGTACTGATACGGCTCTTTCTGTGTACATAGTGGCTCCCAGAATCGATCCGAACTTTATCAGAGCGAAATCATGTAAGAAAATCGTTCCAGCATCGGCGGCGGTTAGGGCCAGTGAGGTGGTTTCATCTGGTGAATCCTCTAAGCGTAAGGCGGCTGCTGTCGGTGAATCTTCAAGTCAGATTCCCATTGCTTCTACTGATGTCACCCCTACGCCTCTTCTGCCTGAAGTGATCGCTCGTTCTTCCCAGGAAGATCTTGATCACTCCGTTGTTGATGGCGCTGCTGATGCTCCTGCTGCAGAGACCGTTAGTGCATCCTCGAAGGAGACCCTTCGGACATCTGAGGCAACTATGTTGGCGTCTGATGAAGGTGCGGTCTCAGAAGGTGCTGCTTCTATTTCCAACTCTAGAGCTTGTTTGGCATCCTCTGCCTCTCCTTTGGAGCCAGAGGATTTTGCCACTAGGAAGCGTCATCGGTTGGCAAGTGATGCAGCTCATCCTTCTCTTGATGTAGTTCATCCTTCTCATCCTTGCTTGAATTAGTGTCAAACGAGTTTAACAAAGCGTTGGAATGGTGTACTGCTGCTCGAATGACTTCTGAGAACACAGTTCTTTCCAAACTTCCAGACGAGGACTTTATGAAGTCAATGGTGATGTAAGTCTTTCTTCATTATCTTTTGATTCTGAAGGTTACTCTTCTGCTCCTATTTAACTCAGAATTTGTTTGCAGAGTCTTACAGGTAACTTCCACAACCAAGTGGAAGCAGCCTCTACGCATAGTAGACTGAGGAATGAGGTTTCCAGGCTTCGGGAAGACTCCAAAGCCAAGGATGCTGAAATTGCTTGCCTTAGGAAGCTAGCTTGGGAGGTTGCAGGAGAAAAGAATTCAGTGATCGAGCGTCTTCGGTCAGACTTGGATGATGCCAGGGAGAAGATCTGGCAACTGGAGCGAGAAGTTGGAAAGTCAGGAGCCAAAGGATCTGAAGCGTTACCTCAAAGGCAAGCTGTCATTCCTTTGCCCGAATCCCTTCCTACTGATGTTCGCAGAGCCTGCATCTTCAAGTATTTACACAGTAAGCCCTTTGTTGATATGCTGAATGCTTATAACTTGCAGGCGTACCGGGATGGTGAGAACGAAGTATGGGAATCGATACTAAGGAAAGATCCTCATTTTGATACGACTCCCTACAGTGCAGTTTGCCATCCTGAAGTGTTTACCAACCTGGGTCTTCCTCCTCCTGACCGGACCAAAAATAAGACTGATCCTCCGCCTTCTGATCCAGATATTATGCATTACCTGGAAGATTCTCCTGTTTATTCTCCCCTGGAAGGATTCAATTATGAAGAGCTTGCCTTGAATGCAAGTTTGGTCGAGGACCATACTTCTTCTGGACAAGCTGGACAAAGAGTATGAAATTGCAGAGGATTTTATACATACTGAAATGCTTTTTGTAATCCTCATTTCTCCTTTTCTTTTTCTTGAATCCATACCGCTGCTTGACTTATGTGTTTGTTCTAGCAAAGCTGTGCTGATCCTGTATGACTTCTTAATTATCACCGATGCTGACTTTCTTTTCTGACCGAAGATTGTATCCAACTCTTGTAATCTCATGTTTGATGTAAAGATTGGCCTCTTTCGGTCTTTTGAAGAAATAAGAAATTAACTTCATCCTGAACTTTGCTAGTCACTTGAATCGCTGTTGCACTAGGTCTTAGTTGTTTAGAACAATGCCTTTACGTAAAGATTTCAGGAGAAATTCAATAAGTCTTTGAAGGAATTCACTCGGGTTTTAAACCGATGCCTTCACTTAAGGATTTCCAGAGAAATACAATAAGTCTGAGAAGGAACTCACTCGGGTGTTAAACCGATGCGTTTACTTAAGGATATTTCGAAAATTCAATAAGTCTTGAAGGAACTTACTCGGGTTTCAAACCGACGCCTTGCGGAAGGAACTCACTCGGATTTTCATCCGATGCCTTGACTTAAGAAATTCCAAAAAAATTCCATAAGTGTTGAAGGACCCACACGGATTTTCATCCGATGCCTTATAGTCTGATCTTGTTCTTGAATGTGGTGTATGATGCCCCCCAATCAAAAGATAATTTGTTGAAAGCCAATAATTGCATTGATTGAGTTGAAAATGGTTACATCACGAACAAAATTGATGTCATCATCAAGAAAATTTTTTGAGATGCCTGACATTCCACGAACGATCCAACTCAATCTGGGTGTTGATGTTCTTCAGCTTGTAAGCTCCTGAACCAACTGGTTTTACAACCATATAAGGTCCTTCCCAGGAAGGGTCCAATTTTCTTTGGTGGCGGGTTCTGAAGCCTAGGTGTTTCTCAACACCAAATCTCCTGCTAAGTACCGACGATTCTTTACTCTGGTATTATAATGTGACGCTATCCTACTTTGATAATGTTGAGTTCGTGCTATTGCCTTTGCCCGAACTTCGTCCAACAAATTAAGACTATCAAGCAGTCCTTGCTCGTTCGCTTTTTCCTTGAACTCTCTGTCCCGTAATGTCCCCACCATTATCTCCACAGGTGCCAACGCTTCAAACCCATATGCTAACCTGAATGGAGTTTCTCCTGTGGGTGTTCGAACCGTAATTCAATAAGCCCACAGTGCATTATGAAGTTCTTCGACCCATAAGGCCTAGTCAACTTCAAGTCTTCTCTTTATCCCTTCAAGCAGCGTTCGGTTATTAACTTCTACCTGTCCATTGCTCCAGGGGTATGCCACTGAGGACATACGATGCTCGATCATGTAAGTTCCACAAAATTGCTCAAATTGTGGACAATCGAACTGAGTACCATGGTTAGTAATGATAATCTTTGGAATCCCAAAGCGATATATGATTGACTCAAGCACGGATTTCTCCACTTTTTTCTTAGTGATTGTTGCTAGGGCACTGGCTTCAACCCATTTTGTGAAGTAATCAATTGCTACTATCAGATATTCCCGTCCGCCTGATGCCTTGGTGAACTTGCCCATGATATCAATTCCCCACATCGCAAAGGGGATGGGATCTAGAATTGAAGTCATGGCTTCCGCTGGGCACTTTGATACTGTAGCATGAATTTGACAATTGCTACATCGACGAACATACTCCATAGCAGCCTCTTGGATCTTAGGCCAATATAAACCAAGTCTTAGAATTTTGTGTGCCAGGGCTCGTCCACCCATGTGAGCCCCACAAATTCCTTCATGAACTTCAGCCAGGGCCGAGTTCGCTCCTTCGGGACCTAAACATCTTAGAAGGGGTCCAGAATAAGATCTTTTGTATAGTCTCTCATTCTGTATGACAAATCTTGCTGATCGTATCTTGATCAATCTTGCCTCTTTTTGATCCTCAGGTAGTTTGTCATCTCTCAGATATTCGACTATCGGATCCATCCAACAACGCTTTGCTTCAATATAGGAAATTTCTTTCTCATGATAACTTGGAAATGTTATCTCTTCAATGTAGACCGAAGGGTCTAGATTTTTTTCTTTGGCATTGGCTAATCGAGATAGCTCATCTGCCACTGTATTTTCAATCCTCGGAATCTGATATATCTTCCAATTCCGAAATTGCTTTTGAAATGCCTGCACAATCTCTTGATATTTTTGCAAGCGAGGTTCTTTAATACCATACTCCCCCTGGACTTGGTTGACTATAAGTTGAGAGTCCCTGTAAATAGTAACATTTGCAATGGACAATGCTTTTGATAACCGAAGTCCAACTATCAGGGCTTCATATTCTGGCTCGTTATTACTAGCTTCGAATGCAAATATCAAAGCATATCGAATGATAAATCCTGCTGGACTTTTCAATAGAATTCCAGCTCCTACTCCATCCTTATTACTTGAGCCATCCACATATACTTCCCATATGGTTGGTATAATGGGATCTTCAATAGTGGTCTCCACCGGTGCAGTAGTTTCTACTACAAAATCAACTAACGCCTGAGCTTTGATTGCTGTTCTGGGCTTAAAGCTGACTTGGAACTCACTAAGTTTGACCGACTAGGCCTCCATCCTTCCAGACAAATCAGGTTTATTAAGAACTTTATTAAGAGGGAAAGTCGTAAATACCTCTATTGGATGAGCCTGGAAATATGGCCTTAGCTTCCTGGCGGCTATCATGAGAGCCAAAGCCTGCTTCTCAATCTGCGAATATCGTGTCTCCGCATCAAGTAATACGTGACTCACATAGTAAATTGGCCACTGTTTCTTATCTTTCTCACGAACAAGTACTACACTGACCGCTGAAAGGGACGCCGCTAGATATAGCTGTAAGACTTCCCCCTTCTCTGGTCGGGACAAAAGTGGTGGTTGTCACAGTGCCTCTTTTAACTCCTCGAAAGCTCTCTGGCACTCTTCAGTCCACTTCGCTTCCTTGCTGCCCCTCAAATCTTTGAGTGCCTTGAAGAATGGTAAACATTTCTCTCTAGACTTGGAGATGAAACGATTCAAAGCGGCAATTCTCCCTGTTAAACATTGCACATCACGAACAGTTTTGGGAGCCTCTATGTCAATCAAAGCTTGTATTTTGGCAGGATTAGCTTTAATACCCCTCTGTGACACCATGAAGCCCAAAAATTTGCTTGAAGAAACCCCAAAGGCACATTTTTCTAGATTCAGCTTCATTTGATACTTTTGCAGTACTGAAAAGACCTCAGTTAAATCTGCAATATGATTTGCTCTTGTAAAGCTCTTTACTAGCATGTCGTCAACATAAGCTTCAACATTCTTCCCGATTAAATCCTTGAAAATCTTGTTGACGGCCCTCTGATATGTAGCTCCTGCATTTTTCAAGCCAAATGGCATGACTTTGTAATAATAGCTTTCACGATCAGTCATGAAAGCCGTAAACTTCTCATCTTCCTTATTCATAAGGATCTGATTATACCCTAAGTAGGCATCCATGAAACTTAGAGTTTCATATCCTGCAGTTGCATCTATCAAGAGATCAATGCGAGGCAACGGAGCAATCTTTAGGGCAAGCCTTGTTGAGGTCTGTATAGTCTGTACACATCCTCCACTTCCCATTCGCCTTCTTGGCCATTACCATGTTGGCCAACCAAGTTGGGCATTCAATTGGTTCTATGAAACCAGAGTTCTTCCAGTTTTTCAACTTCGCCCGAACGGCTTCGTATTTTTCGATGGAGAAATTTCTCCTTTTCTGGATAACTGGTTTCACCTTGGGATCTATCCAGAGCATAAGCTCTGTGACAGCCCGATCAATTCCTGGCATGTCTTCGGCTGACCATGCGAATACGTCACTATTCTGTTGAAGAAAAAACTTCAATTCCTCCTTGAATTCCTCCAGCTGCTCAGACCTGATATAAGTAATCTTTTTCTCATCCTCGGTACACAGTTGGATTTGTTCCAACTTTTCCACTGGCTCAGGCCTTTGCATTTCTGCTTCTTCACGATCATCTCGAACTTCTATAGGTAGGGCAGTCACCTTCCTTGGGCGTTCCTTGTCTTTTAAATAGGCAACATAACATTGCCGAGAGATCCTCTGGTCAGAGGAAACTTGACCAATTCCCATGTCAGTCAGGAATTTTATCTTTAGGTGTTTCGTTGAAACAATAGCACCTATCTTGGACAAAGATGGTCATCCGAGGATAACATTATAAGATGGAAGTTCCCGAACCACCAAAAAATTGATTCGGACGGTCGCCTCCTTGGGAAAACTTCCAATAGATAAGTCTATACTCTCTTCTTCTTGACGGATCTTCGTCAAAACTCTTCCTTTTGCATCAAAGGTATGTCTACACTCTCTTCTTCTCCTCCATCTCTGTTTTTCTTTCCTTTTTGAGTTGAGACAGTAGAGGAGATGCTGCATTCTCTGTTGCAAACATCTCTGGACTTGTCTCTCATGATCATCCTAAGGATTAATGGCTAAAACAATGATCTTAACCATGATCATTGCAAGCTTTTGAAGGAATCATGATCAAACCATGATCTAGTCTTTGTTTAACTTCTGATTTGAATTCTGATCTCCTTGGATCTTCTATATTGATCATGTTAGTAGTCAATTGCTGTGTTTTCTTTTCATGATCCATGATCTATCAATTTCTAGTTGTTTCTCTTCTACCATACCATGATTTCTTCATGAGTCATGATAGTTACATATATGGTAGGTTTTGTTTCCTTATTTAGATTTATGCTTTTAAGCCTATTTCCTTGAAGATCTAAGTATGCTTTTCATGATACCTTTACCTGAAGCAATGATCCATTCTCCTATTGTTCTTGTCTTTAATTTCTATCTTGAATTCCTCAAGATCCATGGTTGATCCAATTATGGTAACTTTTTGTTTCCTAATTTGGATCTTGATGGCTTGATTGGATTAGTGTTTTGAGGTCCCCTTTATGTTAGGATACTACTGATGTAGTTTACCCCTTGATTAGTACCCTTTTGAACCACCAAATTCGGATTTTATATCTTAAAACTCTGTTTTTTAAAGCTCTATCTCGTCGGCATTGGTCGATTGATTGGTCGTTGGACCAGTCGACCAATCCACTCGACCAATGAGTACAACAACTCCAGAATTGGTCTGTGTTGGATGTTTTGGTATCTTTTCTGTAAGGGATCTTTCCTAATATGTTGTATACACTTGTTTAGGACCTTCTTCTCAAGTTTGCCAAGATCTTACTTGATTTCTTAGGATTCCTTTGCGAGTTATAAAAGGTAAGGATGGTTACTTCTTTAACAACATAGATAGCATGAATCTAGTTTCTATATTTGAATATCATTGATTTGTTTCCTTAATTAGATTCTTACAATGATATATTACTGTTGCATAATCTTGATAACAGTAGCATTACTTATTCATATTGAATTGACTCATGTATGATTTACTTACCAATTATATACAAAGTGATTGTAATTATTGATTTCTTTCCATATATGAAGTTACCATATATGTGATGATATGAATTGATGCATGTGTATGCTTAAGTATGGTTTGGAAAGGAGAGGTGTCCTTTTGACACTTCTGTCCTTGGACTACTACGGGAATATTATGGGATGTTTCCGGAGATGCCCTCTGGACACCTTCCTAAACTGTTGGATGACATATCTAGGACTGTCTAGTAGTGTTTGGCTAGGATGTCCCGTTATGTCAGACCCTAATCGGAGGGGTATTGAGACCGAACGACCCGTGGTAGCAATGGGGATTCATGGGCGCTCAAGACCGGTAACCAACCCGTGAGAGGACAGGAATCACATTGTGGGGGCCATTTATTGGTAGGGTTGCATATGGATAGACTTGGGCTCACGGGCGCTTAAGACCAGTAACCAACCCGTGACAGGACGTGAGAGCTTCCCGTTTACCATATGTGGATGATCAATAGGGTTGATGAGTCCGTAGTCAGGGACTATGAGGACTCTAGTGTGAAGGATACCGGAAAGGATCGTCAGGGACGAGGAATGGACGTATCTGGATCTGACTTGATGTAACTAAGTAGAAGACTTGCATTTGGCTAGGCTTTACCCTGACATGAGCCGGTACTTAGACCAATGGTGATGTGAGAGAGTGGTGACCTATACCCCCAGCCATGGAATGTCCCGAGGGATGCCGGACCCATTACCAACTAATGATGAGTGATTGAGATCTTCCTAAAGAAGTACGGTGCTATGACTTAAAGCATGTCTGCCAATAGAGACCAGCATATATAGAGTTAGATTCATTCATTCATTGCTTGTCTCATACCATATTGCATTTATGTTTGTTCTGAAATCCTGCCATTTTAGTTATTATGGATTTAACTGCCTTACTGAGTTTCTTTGAAACTCATTCCTTTATTGTACAATGTTTGTTAGACTATTTTGCAGGTACTGAATATTATGACGGCCCCTATGAAGAAGCGCAAGGAGAAGAGGCATATCTCCAGGAAGGTGATTGCGGTTACAACAATTACACTGAAGATCCCGCAAGTGGTTATGCTCCGTACGATGCTTAGTCTGACCATTGAGTGGAAGCGCCCTTGTGCCGTTTATGAGATTTATACTTATAGGGATGTTGTCTATAAAGTGGAGAACAATTTAGTTACCCATTGTACTTGCTACTGGGATTAGATTTTGTCTTGCTTATTCTCTTTTAGAACTACTTTTCCGCTGGTTGTAGAGTGGGATTTTGCCTCACTTTACTTATCTGTTTTTGACACTCTGATTATATCTAGTACTCTGATTTATATATGATTCATTCTTTCCTAATTGGAACTATGGTTTATCTTCCGCACTTTTATTATTATTGTTCATGATTATGTTATTGTTTATGTGGGAGGTTGATTACTCGATACCTGATCTTTGGGCTGTGGATCACACTCTCGGGTATGCCAGATAGGGTACCGGCTGGGAGGATGTGACAGATTGGTATCAGTGCCCAAGGTTCGAGAAAATCCTAACCACAAAAGACAATAATTGAACATTCCTGAGTCATTGATCTGAAATGACTCTTCTACTCTTAGAAGTGAATAATAGAACACTTGGATTAGAAACTTAACCTATGAAGCATAACAGAACATTTCTGAATAACATACCATAATTTTACTTAAACAAATGTCACTAATGCAAAGAAAAGAAAGGTGCATAATATACAATAATTAAGTGAAACAAAATGAACTTCATTAATTTCAAAAGCTTTTACAACGATTACATCTGAAATGCATAAATGAAAATCCTAGGGTACAGTCTATCTAGGTGATCTTCTCCGATCTCTCGTATGCTCCGAACTCCTCCGCTAGCTGAGTCACCCGATGCTCTATCCTATCCTGTCGTGACTCCATCCTCTCTAGTACATCTGCTCTGTGTCGACCTCCATCCTCTCTAGCATGGAAGTCATCGATCTCATCTGTGCCCCAAGATCCGAAGTCTCCGGAACGGCATGTGAAGGGCCACCGCCTCGAAGTGTGATGAAGGAAACTCGTGATGCACCGGCTCAGCCTCGTGCATATCTGTATCATCTTCGGCCTGATCATCACTATCGGGACCGATATCCTCTCCTCCATCCCCGACTCCTGATCCTCATCCTCCGACTCCTCATCATCCTCACCCTCCGGACCAGGAGATCTCTCGAGCTGCTGCGGTCTCATCGGCGAATGGTCCGAGTCCCGATAGAGTATCCCCGTGAACCGGTGTCCACTTGGTGTATCCTCGAAACTCACCCCGAAATGCCCGAAGATCAAGGTCGGTAGCCTCCCATAGCAAAGGTTCCGCATGCTAGGCCGCAAAACCAAGTCCAACATGACCTACTGAATGATGTAGGAGAGATCGATCTTGAAGCCCATGTAGATGCGGTAGATGACTAAGGCCTCCATCACCGTGACCCGATGGTGATGTCCGGCCTTCGGCATAATGTTTCGGCCGACTATGCGACCGATAATCCGTGCAGAATCCGTCATCCGTCCGCTTGTCCACGGAGTGAAGCATCGACGACTATCCCATAGCGTAGAGCATATCTCGCGAAGCTCGTACGGCATCGGATGGCTGTCCCGGATCTGCTCCTGCAGGTATCCACACACCTTCTTTGTGGATAGTAAGGAACCTACAAGATCTCAGCCCGGTGCTCGGGTGGAAAAGCGAATCGAGTCCGGAAGACCCTGCTCCTTAGGACAAGTCTAAGTGGATGTCCTTGACCTCGAGCCTCCTCTGTGTAGGTAAGGTTGCTGAAGAACAACCTCACTAGCTCCGGGTATACCGGCAGATCCTCGGTGAAGAGATGAGTCCACTGCAACGTGTCGAATCTCTGCCGAATCCTAAAGACTACGAGCTGGCGTAGGTGAAGCCAGACGTCCCATCTCGATATTACGATGGCTGAAGTAGGCCTCGTACGGGAACTCGGCACGAGGTGTGTCGAACATGTCCGGTCTCCTAACCTCCTGTCTAGGCTGCGAAGGAACCCGACCTCTGCCCCTAAGTGCCCCTACAATGCGACCACGACCTCTACCTCGTCCTCGCCCTCCCCTCTGCATAGTGTGTATCTGTGAAAGAGACAAGAGACAATTCCAGTTAGTGCTACCTTAAGATTTGAGCCAAAAGGGTATTTTCGTAATTTTTTGGAAAATTTCAAATTTTGGGGAAATTTGATTTGAACATACTAGCATGTGCGCAATACTTGGAATTTCATGTCTATGAAGTTTGTTTGAAGAAAATCGATTGAAAACTTGGATTAAAGCGAAAAATTCAGCAAGAAGGAAAATTTGGGGATTTTGCAATTTAGGTCAAAATTGGATTTTTGAAAAGTTGAAATTGGTTTAATCAAATTTTATGGACCTATCTACAATATCATCTTGAGCATGTAGCATTTGATCTCGTGCGAAAATTTCAAGCGGTTTGAGAGAAAACGAAATTTTTCTAAAGATAACGATTTCGGTATGAAAACGTTTCGAGATGAACACCAATATGTTAGAACTTGTTGTCTATGCATGGCATTGTGTTTAAAACCTAGGGAATATGTTTCTAAGCATTCCTAAGCATGATTTCTAGCATTGGATACAAGCAAAGCATGGTTTTGATTGAAATGCAAGCATGAGAAGATGAAGATGGAAGAAAGAATGAGAGATTTACCTTGTTTGTGATGATTGTGTGTTGTTGTGTTGTTGTTGAAGCACCAAAACACCTCAAGAACACTTGTGAGAACCTTTGGAGACTTTCCCTAGAGCTCTCTCACCTTTGAAAGAAGATAGAATGAAGTTGGAATGTGGAAATGAGGCTTATAATGCGAATTTTCGCATTCATGTCACGCATTGGTCGACTCATTGGTCGGCCGGGTCGATTGACCGATCACTCGACCAATGGTCACAGAGACCTCATTTGCTGTTGAATTTTTGGAAAATGTGATTATTGTTTGATGACTATATGGATATATTTGAGCATGATATAAGTTTTCAAATCATTTGGACTTGTGGTTTTTGTTGAAACTTGAAATTCGGTATTTTGATGTTCTCGGTTTTGCGAGAATGGTTACTCCGAGAAGTGGGCGTGGAGAATCCGTCAAAGGTGGTCAAGGAGGTGGTGAAATACCTCATGGAGGTGGTGAGATACCTAATGTTGATCAGGGTACCCATGAGATACCCGGTGCCCCGAATGTTGGAAGTTTCCGAGATATTGCCAATATTATGGGCAATATGATGCGAGTAACAAGCAGCTCGGTTCAACCGAGATGTTGGTGGGTTTCATGACTCGCATAATGAGACTCGAGCTGGTGCTAATGTGAATCCTCATGCCGCAGTCCTGAATGCGGGAGGTTTAGCTGGAACTCCTCATACTGCTTTGATGGAGAGTTTTCGAAGATGCAAGTACCCACTTTCACTTGGAGTTACCAAGGACCCCTTGTTTCCTAACAAGTGGCTTCGTGAGTTGGAGAAGGCTTTCCGACATCTGCAATGCTCGGAAGCTCAGAAGATTCTGTTTGCTGAACAGAAGTTACAACAAGAAGCTGATGCATGGTGGATCTCCACTCGGCCTGTTTTGGAAGGTTTGCATGCAGGAGTTGTAACTTGGGAGTTGTTCAAAGAGGCTTTTTGTATGAATTACTTTCCCGAGGCGATGAAAGATGCGAAGGAAGCTGAGTTCATGGTTCTTACACAAGGATCTCTGTCTGTGTTGGAGTACCAACAGAAGTTCGAGGAGCTTCATTTCTTTGCTCTAGATTCTATGAAGGTTGACCTCGCCAAAGCGAAGAAGTTCTTCAAAGGACTGCGCCCTGCCATTAAAGCTTACCTCACAGTCCAGCTTATAGTGAGCTATGCTCAAGTGGTGCAGAACTCGAAGAAATTGGAAGAAACAGAGAAGGAAAGTGCACGTGTGCAAAAGCCCTGGCAGCCAAGGAACTCTGGTTTGGTGGATCGTAATGATCGGCGTTTTGTGAGACCTACACCCTACCCCACTCCTACCTTTCAGCCTAAGAGTGTAGGTCAGAACTCGGGTTTTCAGCAGCCCGGCCAGTTTAGACAGTATGGCGGAAATCGACCACCAACAAGTGCAAGTGCTAGGCCTTTTGTTCAGAAGCCCTCTGTTGCAGCCCACCTGTTGGACCCGGCAATCTGTTTGCTTCTACCGCAAGCAAGCTGGTCATTTCGCTCGTGCCTGTCCGAAGCGGCCTGTCCAGAGCCTTTGCTCCGGTGGTGAAGAGTGCTCCTGCTCCTCCCTCGGTAGAGTTTTCGGTATTTCAGTCTTGAGCAAGATCCAAGCCATGAAGTGATTACAGGTACATTGTTAGTTGCTTCTATTTCTGCATTTGTCTTATTTGATACGGGTGCATCTCATTCGTTCATGTCATCTGCATTCATCAAGAAGACTAACCTAATCCCTGAGAAGTTGTCTAGTTGTTTATTGATTAGTACACCTACCATTCCTGTTGTGAAACTAGATAAGGGGTTATCTAAATGTCTTGTGTTGATTGGTGAGAAGAACTTGGAAGGCAATTTTGTAATTCTTCATATGAAGGACTTCGATGTTATTTTGGGAATTGATTGGTTAACAGCCCACAAAGCTGTGTTCCTTTGTTCCTCAAAGAAGATTCAGTTCCATATTTTTGGAAGTCCGGTCTTAGAATTTCAGGGTGAAAAGAGAAGGGTTTGTAAGAAGGTCTTGTCACTTGCTGATGCAAGTCTATGCCCTAGTGGATGATGCTTCATCTGAAGGCAAGGGTAAAGTGGAGAAAAGAGTCGATGAAGTCAGGGTTGTCTGTGACTTTGTTGATGTCTTCCCCGATGATCTATCGGGAGTGCCTCCCAGACGGGGGATGTCGAGTTTTCTATTGATCTTGTCCCTGGTGCCGCTCCGGTATCTAAAGCTCCGTATAGGATGGCTCCTACTGAGTTGAAAGAGTTGCAAAATCAGTTGAATGAGCTTATTGATAGAGGTTTCGTACAACCTAGTGTGTCACCTTGGGGAGCTCCGGTCTTGTTTGTCAAGAAGAAAGACGGTAGTATGCGCTTGTGCATCGACTACCGTGAGTTGAATAAGCTGACTATCAAGAATAGATACCCGCTGCCCAGAATTGATGATCTCTTCGATCAGTTGAAGGGTGTAGTTGTGTTCTCAAAGATTGACTTAAGGTCCGGATATCACCAATTGAAAGTGAAGTCTAGTGATATCTTCAAGACAGCTTTCCGAACGCGGTATGGTCACTACGAGTTTAGAGTCATGCCCTTCAGATTGACCAATGCTCCTGCGGTGTTCATGGACCTCATGAACCGAGTATTTCACGATGTGCTTGATAAGTTTGTGATTGTTTGAATTGATGACATCTTTGTCTATTCGAAGAGCGAAGAAGAGCATGCGAGTCATCTAAGTTTCACTTTGCAAAGGTTGCGAGAAAAGAAGTTGTTCGCTAAGTTTAGCAAGTGTGATTTTACGGCTTAAGAGAGTAGTATTCCTTGGTCATGTGGTTTCAGCCGAAGGTATTCGTGTCGATCCTGAAAAGGTTCAAGCTGTGGCTGATTGGGAAAGGCCGAAGTCGGTAACGGAAATAAGAAGTTTTCTTGGATTGGCGGGTTACTACAGAAGGTTTATTGAGAATTTTTCTCGGTTGGCTGCTCCTATGACTAAGTTGACCAGGAAAGAAGAAAAGTTTGTTTGGTCCGAGGCTTTGTGAGAAGAATTTCCAAGAGTTGAAAGATAGATTTACAAGTGCCCCGGTTTTGACTATACCGATAGTTCCGGTGGTATGACAGTTTATACCGATCGTCAAAGATTGGATTGGGTTGCGTCTTGATGCAACATGGCAAGGTTGTAGCCTATGCTTCTCGGCAATTGAAAGATTATGAGCGGAATTACCCCACTCACGATCTAGAACTTGCCGCTGTTGTCTTTGCTTTGAAGATTTGGAGACATTACCTCTACGGTGAGAAGATTGCCATTTTCATGGATCATAAGAGTTTGAAATACTTCTTCACCCAAAAGGAGTTGAACATGAGACAAAGGAGATGGTTGGAACTAGTCTCCGATTATGATTGTGATATTCAGTATCACCCTGGGAAGGCAAACGTTGTTGCTGATGCTCTTAGTAGGAAGAAGCAGAAGAAGACTTTGGTTTTGAATGCTTTGAGTTTACCATTGTGGTCTTCTATGGAGAGTTTTGATTTGGAAATTGTCCCTGAGAATTCTGATTTTATTCTTTCTGCCATGACGACAAGATCTGGTCTTAGAGATAAGATTGTTGCTCCAGCAGTTCCGATCAAGAGCTTTTGATCAAAGTTGAGAAGATTTCTTCGAATCCTGAGTCGGACCCCGACTTTGGTATATCCATGGATGGTGCTTTATTGTTTAGAGGAAGACTGTGCGTGCCTGCAAACAAAGAAGTTAAGAAAGAAATATTGAAGGAAGCACACCGATCGGTCTTTACTATACACCCGGAAGCACCAAGATGTACAAGGACTTGAAGGAACATTTTTGGTGGATTGGTCTGAAGGCTGATGTTGATGATTTTGTTGCCAAGTGTGAGACTTGCCAACGTGTGAAAGCCGTTCGACAACCCCCATCTGGATTACTTCAACCTCTTCCTATTCCTGGTTGGAAGTGGGAGGATATCTCTATGGACTTTGTGACTAGCTTGCCTCGGACAAGTAAAGGCAATGACACTTGTGTGGGTGATTGTTGATAGGTTGACCAAATCAGCCCACTTCATTCCTATGAAGATCACTCATACTCTGGATAAGCTAGCGAGGCTTTACGTGGATAATGTGGTTCGTCTGCATGGTGTGCCATTGAGTATTGTTTCGGATCGTGATCCTAGGTTCACCTCAAGGTTTTGGAATAGTTTGCAGAAGGCCTTGGGACCCAATTGAACTTGAGTACAGCTCATCATCCACGGTCGATGGACAATGCGAGCGGACAATTCGGACATTGGAAGACATGCTCGGATCTTGTGTGGTGGATATGGGTGGTAATTGGGATGAACACCTAGCTTTGGTTGAGTTTGCCTATAACAACGGTTATCAAGCAACAATAGGCATGGCTCCATTCAAGGCTTTGTATGGCAGTACTTGTAGGACACCTTTGTATTGGGTGAGACAAGGTGAAAGAAAAGTCTTAGGTCTGAAATGATTGAAGCTACGAGTGCTATGGTAGATATGATAAGAGAAAGGATTAAGTCGCCCGGTCAAGACAGAAATCTTATGCTTGATAAGAGAAGGACCGATTTGGAATTTCAAGTTGGAGAGAAAGTCTTTCTGAAGGTTTCACCAATGAAGGGTGTGATGAGATTCAATGTTAAGGGAAAGCTTAGTCCTCGTTTCATTGGACCTTTCGAGATTTTGGAAAAGGTTGGACCTGTTGCATATTGATTAGCATTACCTCCGCCTCTTGCTGGTGTTCACAATGTGTTTCATATTTCGATGCTCCGAAAATACATAGAGAATCCGGAACACATTTTGCAGCAAGCACCTGAAGGACTTAGTGCTGATTTGACCTACGATGAAGAACCGACCGAAATCTTGGATAAGAAGGACAAGCAGCTGCGGAATCGCACCATCCCTTTGGTGAAGATTCGGTGGAAGAACCATACCCCTGAAGAAGCTTCTTGGGAAAAGGAAGAAGACATGAAGGAGAAGTTTCCTTACCTCTTTGGAAGCACAGGTACGCTTTCAATTTCGAGGACGAAATTTCTTTAAGGGGGGGAGAATGTAAAACCCAGCCCTAACCTTGACCCGGAAACCTTGTTATTTGTAGGTCCAGTGACCCGAAGTAAAGTAAGAAGTCATCTTTGGGCCATCCCAGTGGAGGACTTGGTGTCTGGCTTTGAATCCATGAGAGTTGAAGATGAAGTTCTATTTATGGAAACTGAATCTTGATGAAGATCGGATTAGTTGATGGACTTGGAGTGCTCTCTATCATGGTTTGAAGGCATTTCTACCTATTAGGTAAGTCACTTGTTATGTGTGCAAAACCCCTTTAGGATTGGATTTGATCTGGGTCTTCAATTCCCTGTTTTGGAATTGCTGTCTGCATTGGTCGACTGATTGGTCGACTGGACCAGTCGACCAATCCACTCGACCAATGGGTGCTGTCTTTGGCAATTAGGTCTTGCTTGCTCTATTTAAGTCCAATCTCGAGTCTGCTTCGTATTTCCTGCCTCCAAACTCTTTGGAACGAACCAAAGACCTCTGCAAGTCATCTCCCTTGCATCCTTGGTGATTTTCTTGACGGATCTTCGTCAAAACTCTTCCTTTTGCATCAAAGGTATGTCTACACTCTCTTCTTCTCCTCCATCTCTGTTTTTCTTTCCTTTTTGAGTTGAGACAGTAGAGGAGATGCTGCATTCTCTGTTGCAAACATCTCTGGACTTGTCTCTCATGATCATCCTAAGGATTAATGGCTAAAACAATGATCTTAATCATGATCATTGCAAGCTTTTGAAGGAATCATGATCAAACCATGATCTAGTCTTTGTTTAACTTCTGATTTGAATTCTGATCTCCTTGGATCTTCTATATTGATCATGTTAGTAGTCAATTGCTGTGTTTTCTTTTCATGATCCATGATCTATCAATTTCTAGTTGTTTCTCTTCTACCATACCATGTTTTCTTCATGAGTCATGATAGTTACATATATGGTAGGTTTTGTTTCCTTATTTAGATTTATGCTTTTAAGCCTATTTCCTTGAAGATCTAAGTATGCTTTTCATGATACCTTTACCTGAAGCAATGATCCATTCTCCTATTGTTCTTGTCTTTAATTTCTATCTTGAATTCCTCAAGATCCATGGTTGATCTAATTATGGTAACTTTTTGTTTCCTAATTTGGATCTTGATGGCTTGATTGGATTAGTGTTTTGAGGTCCCCTTTATGTTAGGATACTACTGATGTAGTTTACCCCTTGATTAGTACCCTTTTGAACCACCAAATTCGGATTTTATATCTTAAAACTCTGTTTTTTTAAGGCTACTGTCTGCATTGGTCGATTGATTGGTCGATTGGACCAGTCGACCAATCCACTCGACCAATGAGTACAACAACTCCAGAATTGGTCAGTGTTGGATGTTTTGGTATCTTTTCTGTAAGGGATCTTTCCTAATATGTTGTATACACTTGTTTAGGACCTTCTTCTCAAGTTTGCCAAGATCTTACTTGATTTCTTAGGATTCCTTTGCGAGTTATAAAAGGTAAGGATGGTTACTTCTTTAACAACATAGATAGCATGAATCTAGTTTCTATATTTGAATATCATTGATTTGTTTCCTTAATTAGATTCTTACAATGATATATTACTGTTGCATAATCTTGATAACAGTAGCATTACTTATTCATATTGAATTGACTCATGTATGATTTACTTACCAATTATATACAAAGTGATTGTAATTATTGATTTCTTTCCATATATGAAGTTACCATATATGTGATGATATGAATTGATGCATGTGTATGCTTAAGTATGGTTTGGAAAGGAGAGGTGTCCTTTTGACACTTTTGTCCTTGGACTACTACGGGAATATTATGGGATGTTTCCGGAGATGCCCTCTGGACACCTTCCTAAACTGTTGGATGACATATCTAGGACTGTCTAGTAGTGTTTGGCTAGGATGTCCCGTTATGTCGAGACCCTAATCGGAGGGGTATTGAGACCGAACGACCCGTGGTAGCAATGGGGATTCATGGGCGCTCAAGACCGGTAACCAACCCGTGAGAGGACAGGAATCACATTGTGGGGGCCATTTATTGGTAGGGTTGCATATGGATAGACTTGGGCTCACGGGCGCTTAAGACCGGTAACTAACCCGTGAGAGGACGTGAGAGCTTCCCGTTTACCATATGTGGATGATCAATAGGGTTGATGAGTCCGTAGTCAGGGACTATGAAGACTCTAGTGTGAAGGATACCGGAAAGGATCGTCAGGGACGAGGAATGGACGTATCTGGATCTGACTTGATGTAACTAAGTAGAAGACTTGCATTTGGCTAGGCTTTACCCTGACATGCGCCGGTACTTAGACCAATGGTGATGTGAGAGAGTGGTGACCTATACCCCCAGCCATGGAATGTCCCGAGGGATGCCGGACCCATTACCAACTGATGATGAGTGATTGAGACCTTCCTAAAGAAGTACGGTGCTATGACTTAAAGCATGTCTGCCAATAGAGACCAGCATATATAGAGTTAGATTCATTCATTCATTGCTTGTCTCATACCATATTGCATTTATGTTTGTTCTAAAATCCTGCCATTTATGTTATTATGGATTTAACTGCCTTACTGAGTTTCTTTGAAACTCATTCCTTTATTGTACAATGTTTGTTAGACTATTCTGCAGTCTTGAATATTATGACGGCCCCTATGAAGAAGCGCAAGGAGAAGAGGCATATCTCCAGGAAGGTGATTGCGGTTACAACAATTACACTGAAGATCCCGCAAGTGGTTATGCTCCGTACGATGCTTAGTCCGACCATTGAGTGGAAGCGCCCTTGTGCCGTTTATGAGATTTATACTTATAGGGATGTTGTCTATAAAGTGGAGAACAATTTAGTTACCCATTGTACTTGCTACTGGGATTAGATTTTGTCTTGCTTATTCTCTTTTAGAACTACTTTTCCGCTGGTTGTAGAGTGGGATTTTGCCTCACTTTACTTATCTGTTTTTGACACTCTGGTTATATCTAGTACTCTGATTTATATATGATTCATTCTTTCCTCATTGGAACTATGGTTTATCTTCCGCACTTTTATTATTATTGTTCATGATTATGTTATTGTTTATGTGGGAGGTTGATTACTCGATACCTGATCTTCGGGCTGTGGATCACACTCTCGGGTATGCCAGATAGGGTACCGGCTGGGAGGATGTGACATCTTCTCCTAACAAAATTGGATAAATGTCCCTGAGATATTAATCTCTCAATATCTGCTTTTAGATGACGACAGTCATTAGTATAATGACCATAATCCTTGTGGAATCGGAAATATTTTTCTCGATCCTGCTGCTCTCCAGGCTTCAAAGGAATTTTGGGTGGCCACTTCAGAATATTTCGCCTTTTGATGATATTCAGAATATCAGCCCGAGGAGCATTCAATGGAGTATACTCACTTTTACCAGAGATCTCTTGCCGCCAAGCTTGAGGTTTTCCAACCCGATCATGAACATTCTTCTTTGGCTTCTGCTTTTGCTCAAGAACCTTCTGTTCCTTAGTGGAGGTTTTGTTGTCTCCTTGGCGTGCATCCAAGATCTCCATGACTTCAGCCTGCTTCTGGCATCTCTGTACCAACTCTGCATAAGTTGCTGGCATATCCTTTAGTAATAACTCCAGGAGTCTTCGGTTAGTGAGTCCAACGAATTCTCTATCCAAATTCTAGCTACTTGCTCATCCAAATTCTCTCTCTCCATCGTTACTCTATTGAATCTTTCCAGATACTCTCTGATCGATTCGCTCTTTCCTTGTCTGATGGTAAACAAGGTTTCTTCCGTTTTCTTGACCTAGATTCCACTCTAGAAATGCACTATGAATTTGCGCGCCAACTCATCAAAGTTTACGATTCTTCCAGATGGGAGGTTTGAAAACCACTTTTGAGCTGCTTCGGTTAAAAATGAACCAAAAACTCTGAGAGAATTTCATCAGAATTACCTGCAACTGCCATGGTCTGTTGATAATTGCCAATGTGGGCCGTAGGATCTTCGGAGCCATCAAATGTAGAAAAGGTAGGCAAACAGAAGTTTTGGGGAAACTGATATCCCGCAATTGGCTCGGCAAAGGGGGTCTTCCGAATAACTGAATAAATATCCTCAGTTATCCTTCCCCTAGCCAACTGCCCTAGTTTTTGATTGATGTTGCCAATTCCTGACCAATATGAGTCGAGTGATCTTCAGCATTATGATCACGACCTCGAACAACACGATCATCACGAGCTATTCGATCATCACGAATGGCCCGTCCATCGCGAACTTTCAGCTCATCGTGATCTGCTCGATCATCACGAACGGTTCGTCTAACAGTCGGCGAGTGAGTCCTCACTCCTGTATCCAACCTTGTATTTGAGTCAGTTGTACTTTCCTGTGGTCTGTCGACCCGATCGTCCCACCTAGGTTGATCGTTAATCCTCCTAGGCCCTCGGTCACCTTCACGAAAGTTCTGACCGATATTCCTATCCTTAGTCAATCTTTGATCACGTGGCAATACACGCCTCCCTGAATCGCAATGATTAGGTTCTTGTGGTAATACCACTCGTCTGGTGAGCACACGGAGTGCTTGACTCACCTCCAAGAGTTGAATCTTTACCTGATTCAATTGATCTTGGAATGTCTCTGGAGGATTATGTCCTCCCTGACCACCATCTACCTCAAGAGGTGGTAGACTTCTCTGGGGAATATCCGAGTTATTCTCTCTAGGAATTTTAACACCAGTATCACGTTGTGCAGCGGCTGCTGCCGATCTAGTCACCATGGCTTTACAAGTCTTTCCCACAGACGGTGCCAAATGATGCGTCCAAAATCTGCTCAGCCCTTAGATCTCCTTGTGATGACATGCAAAACGAAAGCGTCAGATGTGGCCCGACAGCTGGGGACGGGAGTCCACCTCCGAAGGCTAAGTCAGTTGATGAACTTAATCACAAACGGCCTCGCTAGAAGCACAGAGCTAAGATAAAACGGGGAAAGTGATCTAGATTGTAAGCCCCTGATAGTTTACGTCTACCAGTGTGTATGTGGATCTGAGTCCTCCTCACCTCGTAGGCAAGTAAGGTTTATATAGAGTGTACTTTCGAATCTCCTTCATTGGATGCACTCGAGCCTTCTTCGGGTAGTTGTTGGATCTTAACAGTTAGATCCGTTGAGCGATAGACTTCTACTAGTTTGAACTAGTAGAGGACTCCTGAGATAACCTCCAGGTTATTCGATGATTATCCCTTCAATGATGATAAGTGACGGCCGTCAAGTTATGCATGCCGTCATTAGGGTAAAAAACCTAATCCATAAGTCGGATTAGGGCGTGCCTGTAGCTGATTTAGTTTTCTTCCTTAGCAAGCTATCTTCTGGGCCCGGCTCGCTCGGAAGCGAGTTGATTCCCTCCGTCTCTACCGGGGTCGGGGATCAAACCGAGTATCAACTAGGTTAGAACATATTTCCTCCATATCAGGTCTATTGGTGCTTTATATAATAGAAGTACGTGTTTCTTAGCCACCTTTGTTTCTAAAACCCTCAGAGAACGTGGGTAGCCTCTCTCAAAGCCTCTCCTTGGTGTTTGTGAAGAACTCTTGCAAGATCTCAAGTTCTTCATCTCTTGTTCTTCGATCAAAGGTTAGTAATCTCTCTTGTATGGTATTGATCTACTCTTACTATGATCTATTCTTTGTATTAAGATTTTGAAGAAGACGCTGCATCCTTGCAACCATCTCTTCTACAATCTCCATTCATTCTTATGGTATTATGATCTTCATATTGATCTTAACCATGATCCTTGTGATTTCATCATGATGCCATGATCATTCTTTCGATTTGTTTTCTCTAGCATGTTAGATCTGTTTTGCATGATAGTTTCATGTATGATCTTCTATTATGTTCTACTAGAATGAGATCTTATCATCTCTAGTTTTTCTCTTGAGTTCATAGCATGTTTTCGTCGAAAGCTATGACTTTTACCGAATTAGAAAGTCATGATTCCAAATTAGTAAGTAATGTTTTTGATCATTGTTTGTGTCTAATCTATGCTATTTTAGTATTAGATTACTGTTTTAGAGGTTCCCTCCAAGTTCCGTAGTGTTTCGCATCTTGTAGAAAGAGTTTCGGATAAAAAAATCAGATTTTTGCTACGTATTGTTCAGGTGGTCAATTGCTTGGTCGACTGGGCCAAGCTACCACCCAATCGACCAAGGCTGACAGCAATTGTGTTCTTTGTCCGATTTGATTCGTTAGATCTCCGATCTTCTAGGCCTCTTTCCTAATGTTGTATCTATGCTTGTTTAGGGTTTATTTGCTAAGTTTGGAACCATTCTCTTTGATCTTTGGATATTCATCGAAGCTATTTAAGGTAAGGAAAGTTGTTTCCATATTAACATAGATTGCGTGAATCTTAGTTTCCATTTTAATAATTTCATAGATTCATTGCCGTTCTTATACTTTCATAGTGTGATGCTACTGCTGTAAGTACTTCAAGTACAATAGTACCTTACTCATGTATCTCTTTATTATTTGATTCATGTATGATTACTTATCCTTGTCATTTACATATGCAATTGATCATGTTTATATGTATTTGTCTGTATGATGAGATATTAGTTGTGTATTTTATGACTAAATTGGGAATGTGATTGATTAGGTATGATTTGGGATTGGGGAATGTCCTTTCAACATTTCTGTCCTTGGACATCAGTGGGAATAGTATGGGATATTTCCGATGGTGCCCTTTGACGCTTTCCCGGATTATTGTATGTCATACCTAGGGCTTGTCTAACAGTGTTTGGCTAGGATGTCCCCGTTATATCTGACCCGATTCGGAAGGGTATTGAGACTGAGTAACTCGTGGTAGCAATGGGGATTTATGGGCGCTCAAGACCAGTGAGTTGTATCCGTGAGAGGACATGAATCACATTATGAGGATCATTCATTGGTAGGGTTGCAAATAGTAGACTTGGGCTCATGGGCGCTCGATGTAATATCCAGCCCTATTCTAACCTTGACCCTGACCCGGATCCACTGTTGTATTCAGGTCCGAGGACCCGAAGCGGTGGAAGAAGAGATTTATGGACCATCCTGATTGATGATCATGATTCGGAGACCGAGCCCATGGACATTGACAATGATACCCCTTGCTTAAATGCATTGTCAGTGTTTAAGGAAAGTCTGCGCATCGGAGAAGATTAATATGGTTGATGTACCAAATGACCTCCTGTGCACAATCCGAAGGTATTCCCCGAAACTAGACTTCTTGATTGAATTGTGGAAGAAAACCTCACTCAATTTGACCTTGTATAGCCTTTCAAATCCCTACTTGAAGTTGCTGTTCTAAACCTGAGTTTTTTGCTGAAAACATTTTGGTCGATACCATCGACCAAGGACCATCGACCAAAATGTCCCAGTCTGCCAAGTTAATGATTCCATGGAATATTCCTTTCCTATTTAATATGACCTCGAGCCTTGAGCCTTTTGCAATCATTTTTCTCACCTGGGAACGTGGGGAGAACTTCCCAAAGCAGCTCCTTGGTTAGTGTGAAGGGTATCTCATCAAAGACACTTAGTTTATCATTGATTCTTGTCTTCATCTTCCACACTAAGGTATGACTCTTCATTCCACTCTCTACCCTACCATTTTCTACTCTTTTCTATTGTCATCTTGCTGATGGGACATTTGGAATGGTGCTGCAACCTTGCATCCACCACTCCAAGTGCCTACTCATGCTCAATCCATGATTCCCTTACCCATTCATTGATGCTAATGCTTATATCTCATGCCTAGCATATGTATTCCATGATTTACCTATTAACATCATACCATTTGGTATCAAACTGAGCTATAGAGTGTATTATGTTCATGTTTAACATTGCCATATGATTCCAATCGAATTTCTATTAGTTCCTCTAGCTATTGCATGCTATTCCTCATCAATGCAATCAATTCCAACTCATGCCATGATGTTTATCACTTGAACTTGATAGCTCAAATTGTGGCTTTTTAATTAGACCATTGGATTGGGTTAATTCCTTGATTTATAGTGTCCTACTAATGTTGTTAAGTATGCCTCCAAGTTTCAGATTGATCCGAACACCGGAAGACTCATTTCGGACCAAAATCCCCAAAAATCCACTATTCTGCCCGAGGACTATTTTGGTCGATCATTTTGGTCGATACCATCGACCAAGACCATCGACCAAAGTTGTTGCTGACAGCAACCTTGGTCAGTTTTGACTCAAATGACATCCGATCTTCCCGACTTCTTTTCTAACTTATTATTGATGTTTGTTTAGGGCCTTAAACAATTCTATTGGACTATTCTTGGTATTCTCAATTCATCATCAACTCATCCAAGGTAAGGATGGTTATATCCATAAACGTATAAGTCATCAAGTATTGAACTGTGCTTTATTCAAAAAATGAAATCCCTAATTTCTTTCAATCATTATGATATTGTTACATATGTGTTAGAACAGTAACATTTAAATCTTTATACATTGGTTGTGTTACTTTATCATTTTGATTTACTTATGTTTATAATTATTCGTTTCAATATCATGATTTGATTACTATTATGAATATGCATTGGATGCATGAGAATGATGAGATTTGATGTGTGATTGCTTACGTATGACTTGGGATTGGAGGGTGTCCTACTGACACTTCTGTCCTTGGGCATCGGAGGGAATAGTATGGGATGTTCTCCGATGGTGCCTATCGACACTCTCCCGAGTTATTGGATGACATACATAGGATTGTCTAGTTGTGTGGCTAGGTTCATCCTTGTCGTGTCAGACCCGAATCGGAAGGGCATTGAGACCGAACAACCCGTGGTAGTGTATGGTTGGATGGGCGCTCTAGGCCAGTAGCCAATCCGGTAGGGGACATAAACCATGCTACGGATACCTGAAAGGGGCCATTTATTGGTAGAGTTGCATATGGATAGACTTGGGCTCACGGGCGCTCAAGACCGGTAACCAATCCGTGAGAGGATGTGAGAGCTTCCCGTTTACTATATGTGGATGACCAATAGGGTTGATGAGTTCGAAATCCGGGATTTCGCTGACTCTAGTGTGAAGGATACCGGAAAGGATCGCCGGGGGCGAGGAATTGACGTATTTGAATCTGACTTGACCGACTGAGTAGATGACTTGCATTGGGCTAGGCTTTACTGTGACATGCGCCAGTACTTGACCAAATGGTGATGTGAGAGAGCGGTGACCGATCCCCTTACCATGGTTTTTGATGACTTTACCGATCTTCCCCGGGCATTCCCAAGATATGGAAATGGGAGAGTGACTGACGACCCAGAGAAGTACGGTGCTATGACTTAAAGCATGTCTACCTTAGAGACCAGCATTCATAGAGTTAGGCTCATATCTGCATCATATGTTTCATATCACATTGCATTATTATATGTTCTGAATGTGTATGATTTCTAATTATGGAATAACTTCCTTGCTGAGTTCTTCGAACTCATTCCTTTTGTGCAAATGTTTTAGATTACATTCCAGGTACTGAAGATTACAATGGCACCTCCTATGAGGCGGACTATGATTCCACATACTACCCTCCGGGTAGTGGCGTCGGTGAGGATTCGTATATTGGAGCTGAGGAGGATTATTATTCGCACCAGGGTTAGCCCCACAGTTGTGCGGGAGCGGCAGCGCTGGGTTTACTTCATTCGTACTGTTGAGGAGACTACCATTAGTATAGAAGAAACCCTAGCATAGTGCCCCATTCCCCTGGTGTATTTGTGGAACCTTGGATTTTGTAATTAACTTGTCTTTGAATTATTCCGGTGACACTTGGATATGTAACTAACTTGATTTAATACTTTTCCGCTGCTCTGAGAGGGTGGCTGCCACACCTTCTCACCCTTTATGATTTTGATCATATCTTATTTATTATCTATGTTCCGCACTCTGATTTAGTTAATCTTGTCTTATTCATGATACTTGATATTAGCTGTTTTTACCATTGATTATTACTGTTCATGATTGTGTTATCATGTATGTGGGAGGCATGGACCTCAGATCATTGATCCTTGGACTGTGGATCACATCCCGGGTATTCCAAATGGGGTACCGGCTGGGTGGATGTGACACTCGAGACCGATGAGTTATATCCGTGAGGGGACATGAGAGCTTCCCGTCTATTATTTGTGGATGACCAATAGGGTTGATGAGTCCGTAGTCTTGGATTACACTGACTCTAGTGAGAAGGATACCAGAAAGGATCCCGAGAGGGGAGGAATGGACATATCTGGATCTAAGTTGATATAACTAAGTAGATGACTTGCATTTGGTTAGGCTTTACCTTGACATGCGCCAATACTTAGACCAAACGGTGATGTGAGTGAGCGGTGACCTAAACCCCAGCCATGGATTGTCTGAGAGAGATGCAGGACCCATTACCAACCGATGATGAGTGATTTGAGACCTTCCCAAAGAAGTATGGTGCGATGACTTAAAGCATGTTTGCCTGTAGAGACCAGCATACATAGAGTTAGATTCATACATGTATCATCTGATTCATATCATTTTGCATCATGCTATGTTTTGCTATCATGTATTTATGTTGTTATGGAATAACTTGCCTTGCTGAGTTCTTTCGAACTCACTCTTTTTTGTTCAAATATCTTTGTTAGATTATCCTAGAGGTACTTAAGAATATGAAGGCCAGTACTACGAGACACAAATTGATGAAGCACACTTCGCTCAAGGTGCTAGCAGTTACGAAGATTACATTAAAGATCCCTCAAGTGATTATGCTGCGTACCAAGATTAGCCCTACTCTGGGGTGGAAGTGGCCTTGCTTGGTTTCTTTTGTTTATGCTTTTGAAGACATTCTTTATAAGACCGAAGAGACCTTAGTTTAGTGATCAGTTCTTTGCTTTCTTTCTTTAGAGAACCAGTTGTAATCTTTCCATATTAGATTTCATACTACATTTCCGTTGTATTATGTGGAGTGATTTTCCGTGCACTCTACATTTTTTATTATTATATATTGGTATCATTATTTCCTGCGCTCGATTATATTGTCATTCTCTCTTCTTATCTTGATCTCTTGTTTATGTTATTACACATTGATTATATATTGTTCATGATTATGTTATTGTGTATGTAGGAGGATGATTTTCTCAATACTTGTTTTTCGGGGCTGTGGATCACACACTCGGGTATGCCAGGTAAGGTACCGGCTGGGTGGATGTGACACAAAGTGATAAGATCAAGTTACAGCATAATCACAAAATATTACCCTCATTACCATGATCAATGAGCAACATTAAACATGTGCAAAGTGTATATTAAAGATAGTAGGGATAAATATCAAAATCATTTCATAATGAGTCTAAAAAAGGAAATGCTATGTCTAGTTACAACCTTTAATAAACCTAAACGACGATAAATGTTCCATTCAAATGTTTTATTTCTCTATATACCACTAATCTCCTATCAGAAGGGCTGACTGCCATATGAACACTTCAGACATGCACATGAGCTATCATGAGCGTTGAAGTATTTTTGTTGAAAACATGGACTGAGGTTTCCTAATTAGAATAGGATTATGTTTCCTCATAAGCCTAGAGTTTTATTTCTATATTTCCTTTTCCTACTTAGTATAGGACTTAACTAGGTTGTAACTATAAATACCCTATTGGGGTCTTGTGAATAATATACTTTTAGAGGAGCAATTCCTCACATTACAACATGGTATTAGAGCAAGGTTTTGTTTTCATCCTACAGAGGTGCTGTAGATTTTTTTTTTTGAAGTTGCTATTCACGTGTTTGTTTTCTTTTCGGGTATCTAAAAATGCATATTGGGTGATTAAGTGCATGTCTAGGAAAATTTTGTCTAAGAAGTTTGGTATTTAAGCAAACCGGTTGTGTCCCTCCAGTCTTTCCTGGTGTACTTTGATTCAACAATATACCAATTGGAGGTAACCTGAGGAGATACTTTTCACGTGAATTAGTGGGAGTAATTTTGGAAATATTTCAGGGATTTTTGAAAAAGTTTAGGGACTTTTTGAATAATTTCTCCTTGCAATTATAGCTAATCACATATCTCCTTTATTTGGTACATCTGAAGAGTCTCCATATCTTCCATTCATAGGGATCATGAGTTTCTCCGCTTCAGATAACCATTGTGAAACTTAATGGGACAAATTATCTTAGATGGTCTCATTCAGTTTCCCTAGCTGTTGGTGCTTGTGGTCTTACTGGCCATCTTGATGGGACTTCTACAAAACCTTCCACACCTGGTCTGCAACTTTCCAAGTGGTGTACAAATGAATGCTTGATCATGAGTTTTCTCATCAACTCCATTGAATCTAGCATAGCAGAGAGTTATCTCATCCTTCCTGATGAGGCAACTATTTGGAAAGTTACTAAAAATACATACTCCAGAGTTGGCAATGATGCACAGTGCTTTGAAATTAGACGTAAAATCAATCAGTTACAGCAGAAGGACCTTCCTCTTTCTCAGTACTATAACACTCTTCGGGGATATTACCAGACTTTAGATTTCTATGGGAAAGTTTATACCGAAGAATGCTGAAGATGCTATCGCCTATCAACAATGGGAAGATAAATAGAGAGTTTATGATTTTTGGTAGGATTGAATATAGAATTTGATCAAATTCAAGCACAGATCCTTTCGAGAGAGACTTTCCCTTCTCTGGCTCAAGCCTATGCCATGGTAGATACCAAGGATAGTCGAAGGACAGCTATGGTACACAGTCAAACATCTAATAGATTTGCATTGGGGGCTGGTTATGGCAATAATAAATCTAGTTCTAGTAATTTTCGCCCTCCAGTAAAGTGCGAGTATTGTGGAAAAGAGCGTCATACAAAGGACAAGTG
The DNA here is from genome assembly GCF_041222555.1 of Hakea prostrata. NCBI lineage: Eukaryota > Viridiplantae > Streptophyta > Magnoliopsida > Proteales > Proteaceae > Hakea > Hakea prostrata. The sequence goes on along the minus strand of NC_142601.1, from coordinate 29,687,261 downwards.
TTGGAAGTTGCATGGACGTCCAACAAATTCCTGTGGAAGGGGTAGAAATGGAATCAAGGGCAACAATCAAACATCTGCAAATCAAACCAATTTTGACACCCTGAGTACTCCAACACCTCTTTCCTCAGATGAGCTCCAGCACCTTCGCCAATTGATGTCTAGACTTGACTCATCTTCTCCAGTACCGACTTCCAGTACGAGTATAGCCTCTGTCATTGATCCCTCTGTTGATCCACAAATCCCCACAGGTATTTTTGGTTGTCACAATGTCAATTTGAATGATCCCTCCAGGGTAATCGACTCTGGGGCAACCGACCATATGACAGGGCTCATCTACTTTGTTTCATACTTATTCATCTATCCCTATTGCTCAGGATGTTCGAACGGCTGATGGGTCTCTCTCCCCTATTTTTGGGAAAGGATCTATTATCTGTTCGCCTTCTCTTACCTTATCTAATGTCATGCATGTTCCTAAGTTTTCAGCTAATCTTTTATCTATTAGTAGCCTTACTCGTGATATGAACTGCAAAATAACTTTCTTTCCTTCTAATTGTGTGTTTCAGGACTTGGAAACAGGGCATACGATTGGCAGTGGTAGATAGAAAGGGGGGCTCTACTTAATGGATGGGTCCCCATCAACTCTTTCTACGGTCTCTAGTTCCACCTCCCCTACACTTTTTACCTTATTACAATGGCATAGTCGTCTTGGTCACGTTCCTTTACCTATTTTGTCCAAATTATTTCATGATCTGATTAAAAGGTGCAATTTAAATGATTTTTATTATGAAGCATGTATTTTGGCCAAACAGACCAGGCATGTTTACCCTATTTTAGATAATCGTAGTAAAATTCCTTTTTCAGTCATTCACTCTAATGTGTGGGGTCCTTCTTGGACCGTGTCTGTATCTAGTCATAGATGGTTTATTTTCTTTATTGATTGTTGTACTAGGACCACATGGGTTTACTTCACCAAAAAAGTGACATTTTCTCGTGTTTTCAAAATTTTCATAATATGATTAGGACTCAGTTTGGGGCCACAGTCAAAATCCTTCGTACAGATAACGGAACTAAGTACTTGGGTGGCGCATTCCCTTCCTACTTAGCAAACTATGGCATCATACAACAAACTAGTTGCGTTGACACTCCACCTCAAAATGGGGTTGCAGAACGCAAGAATAAACATCTACTTGAGGTAGCACGTTCCCTCATGTTTTCTATGCATGTGCCTCTTTGGTTTTGGGGTGAAGCCGTTCTTACTGCGGCATATCTAATTAACCAAATGCCTTCCTGAGTCTTAGACCAATGCTGTCCCCTTGGGGTTTTTTTGGTGCCCCCCCCCCCCCCCGACCCGGGCCCCTGTTTTTTTTTGGGGGGCGGGGGGGGGAGGGGAAGAAGGGGGGGGGGGGGGGCGGTGGGGGGGGGGGGGGTGGTGTTTTTGTTTTTTTAAAGGGGGAGGTTGATGATGAGGTGCTATTTATGGAAACAGAATCCTGATGAAGATCTAATTAGTTGATGGACTTGGAGTGATCTCTATCTTGGTTTGAAGGCATTTCTACCTACTAGGTAAGTCACTTGACTTGTGTGCAAAACCCCTTTAGGTTTGGATTTGATCTGGGCCTTCAATTCCCTGTTTTGGCCTTCTTTATCTGCATTGGTCGACTGATTGGTCGGCTGGGCCGATCGACCAATCCACTCGACCAATGGGTCTTGTCTTTGGCAATTAGGTTGATTCTTGCTCTATTTAAGCCTAACCTCGAGTCCACTTCGTATTTGCTGCCTCCAAACCCTCTGGAGCAGACCAAAGACCTCTGCAAGTCATCTCTCTTGCATCCTTGGAGTTTTCTTGGCGGATCTTCGTCGGAACTCTTCTTTTTGCATCAAAAGGTATGTCTACTCTCTCTTCTTCTCCTACATCTTTGTTTTTCTTTCCTTTTTGAGTTGAGACAGTAGAAGAGATGCTGCATCCTCTGTTGCAAACATCTCTGAACATGTTCTCATGATCATCCTAAGGATTAAAGGCTAGAACAATGATCTTAACCATGATCATTGCAAGCTTTTGAAGGATTCATGATCAAACCATGATTTAATCTCTGTTAATTTCCTAATCTGAATTCCGATCTCTTTGGATCTTCTTTCATTGATCATGTTAGTGGTTAATGGTTGTGTTTTCTTTCTTTGATCCATAATCCATAGAATTCTAGTTGTTCTCTTCTACCTTGCTATGTGTTCTTCATGATGCATGATAGTACATATATGGTAGGTTTTATTTCCTTATTTAGATTTATGCTTCTAAGCCTTATACCATGAAGACCTATGCATGTTTTCATGTTTTCATTACCGAAAGCAATGATCCATCTTCCTATTGTTCTTGTCCTTGTTTTCTATTTCAAACTTCATCAAGATCCATGTTTGATTTATTTATGGTAACTTTTTGTTTCCTAATTTGGGTCTTGATACCTTGATTTGATTAGTGTTTTGAGGTCCCCTATATGCTAGAATACTACTGATGTAGTCTACCCCTTGATTAGTACCCTCTTGAACCATCAAATTCGGATTTCATATCTCAAAACTCTGATTTTCTAAGCTCTCATGTCTGCATTGGTCGATTGATTGGTCGTTGGACCACTCGACCAATCCACTCGACCAATGAGTACAGCAACTCAGAATTGAGTGCATTTCGGATGCTTTGCTATATTTTCTGTTAGGGATCTTTCCTAATATGTGTATATACTTGTTTAGGACCTTCTTCTCAAGTTTGCCAAGATCTTACTTGATTTCTTAGGATTCTTTGCGAGTTATAAAAGGTAAGGATGGTTATTTCCTTAATTACATAGATAGCATGAATCTAGTTTTCTATATTTGAATTTCATTAATATGTTTCCTAAATTAGATTCTTACAATGATATACTACTGTTGCATAACTTTGATTACAGTAGCATTACTTATTCATATTGAATTGATTCATGTATGATTTACTTACCAATGTTATACAAATGTTTGTAAATATTGATTTCTTTCCATATATGGAGTTACCATATATGTGATGATATGAATTGATGCATGTGTATGCTTACGTATGGTTTGGGAAGGAGAGGTGTCCTTTTGACATTTCTGTCCTTGGACTACTACGGGAATATTATGGGATGTTTCCGGAGATGCCCTCTGGACACCTTCCTAAAGCTGTTGGATGACATATCTAGGATTGTCTAGTAGTGTTTGGCTAGGATGTCCTGTTATGTCGGACCCTAATCGGAGGGGTATTGAGACCGAACGACCCGTGGTAGCAATGGGGATTCATGGGCGCTCAAGACCGGTAACCAACCCGTGAGAGGACAGGGAATCACATTGTGGGGGCCATTTATTGGTAGGGTTGCATATGGTTAGACTTGGGCTCACGGGCGCTTAAGACCGGTAACCAACCCGTGAAAGGACGTGAGAGCTTCCCGTTTACCATATGTGGATGATCAATAGGGTTGGTGAGTCCGTAGTCGGGGACTATGAGGACTCTAGTGTGAAGGATACCGGAAAGGATCGTCGGGGACGAGGAATGGAAGTATCTGGATCGACTTGATGTAACCAAGTAGAAGACTTGCATTTGGCTAGGTATTACCACGACATGCGCCGGTACTTATACCAAATGGTTGTGAGAGAGTGTGTTGACTTAACCCCTAGCCATGGAATGTCCCGAGGATGCCGGACCCATTACCAACTGATGATGAGTGATTGAGACTTTCCTACGAAGTACGGTGCTATGACTTAAAGCATGTCGCCAATAGAGACCAGCATACATAGAGTTAGAATCATTCATTCATTGTTTGTCTCATATCATATTGCATTTATGATTGTTACGGAATTCTGCCATATATGTTATTATGGATTTTAAGCGCCCTTCTTGAGTTTCTTTGAAACTCATTCCTTTATTGTACAATGTTGTTAGACTATCCTGCTGGTACGGAATACTATGACGGTCCCTACGAGGAAGCGCAAGGCGAAGAGGCATATCTCCGGGGAAGGTGATTGCGGTTACCACAATTACTACGAAGATTCCGCGGGTGGTTATGCTCCGTACAATGCTTAGTCCGACCATTGAGTGGAAGCGTCCTTGTGCTATTTATGAGATCTACACCTACAAGGATGTCGTCTACAAAGTGGAGAATAATTTAGTTACCCAATGTACTTGCTACGGGATTAGCTTTTATCTAGTTTATTCTTTTGAGAGCTACTTTTCATTTGGATGTAAAGTGGGATTTTTGCTTCACTTTACTTATCTGTTGACACTACGATTATATATCTATTATTCCGTTTCGTTTATGATTCATTCTTTCATTATTGGATCTATGATTTATCTTCCGCACTCTTGTTATGGTTGTTCATGATTATGTTATTGCTTATGTGGGAGGTTGATCACTCGATACCGATCTTCGGGCTGTGGATCACACTCTCGGGTATGCCGGATAGGGTACCGGCTGGGAGGGCGTGAATGATTGGTATCGAGCTCAAGGTTCGAGGAGATCCTAACCACAAAAGGCAACAACTGAACATTCTGAGTCATTGATCTGAAGTGACTCTTCTACTCTTAGAAGTGAATGATAGAACCTTTGAATTAGAAACTTGAACTTTGAGGCATAACCGAACATTTCTGAATAACATACCATAATTATACTTGAACAAATGACACTAATGCAAGGAAAAGAAAAGTGCATAACATACAATAATTAAAGAGAAACAAAATGAACTTCATTAATTTCAAAAGTTTTTACAATGATTACATCGAAAAGCATAAATGGAAAATCCTAAGGTACGGTCTATCTAGGTGATCTACTGCGATCTCTATATGCTCCTGAACTCCTCTGCTAGGTGAGTCACCTGATGCTCTATCCTGTCTGTCGAGACTCCATCCTCTCGTACATCTGCTCTGTCCGACCTCCATCCTCTCTAGCATGGAAGTCATCGATCTCATCTGTGCACCAAGATCTGAAGTCTCCGGAACCGCATGTGAAGGGCCACCTGCCTCGAAATGTGATGAAGGAAACTCGTGATGCACGAGCTCGGCCCTCGCGCATATCGTATCATCTCCGGCCTGATCATCACTATCGGGACCGATATCCTCTCCTCCATCCTCGGATCCCTCATCCTCATCCTCGATTCATCATCATCCTCACCCTACTGGACCGGGGAGATCTCTCTAGCGATGTAGTCTCATCGTCGAATGGTCCGAGTCCCAATGGGGTATCCTGTGATCTAGTGTCCATCGGAGTATCCTCGAAACTCACCCCGAAATGCCTGAAGATCAAAGTCGGAAGCCTCCCATAGCAAAGGTTCCGCATGCTAGGCCGCAGAGAACTAAGTCCGGCATGACCTGCTGAATGATGTAGGAAAGATCGATCTCGAAGCCCATGTAGATGCGGTAAATGACCAAGGCCTCCATCCTTTGTGACCCGATGGTGATGTCCGGCTTTCGGCATGATGTTTCGGCCGACTATGCGACCGATAATACGTGCGAGAACCCGTCATCCGTCCGCTAGTCCTCGGTGTGAAGCATCGGCGGCTATCCCATAGCGTAGAGCATATCTCGTGAAGCTCGTACGGCATCGGATGGCTGTCCAGTGCTGCTCCGGCGGGTATCCACACACTGCGATGTGGGTAGTAAGGGACCTGCGGGATCTCAGCCGGTGTCCGGGTGGAGAAACGAATACGTGTCGATGGACCTTGCTCCCGAGGACAAGTGCGAGTGGATGTCCCTGGCCCCGAGCCTCCTCTGTGTAAGTAAGGTTCTTTGAAGAACAACCTCACTAGCTCCGGGTATACCGGCAAATCCTCGGTGAAGAGGTGAGTCCTTTGTAAAGTGTCGAACCTCTGTCGGATCTGAAGGCTACGAGCTGGCGTAAGTGAAGTAGACGCCCCATCTCGATGTTACGATGGCTGAAGTAGGCCTCGTACGAAACTCGGCTTTGAGGTGTGTCAAATAGGTCCGGTCTCCTAACCTCCTCTCTGGGCTCGAAAGGAACCGACCCCTGCCCCTGAGAGCACCTACGATGCGACCTCTACCTCTACCTCCTCCTCGTCCTCCCCTCTGCATGATGTATACGTGAAAGAGACAAGAGACATTTCCAATTAGTGCTATTTCAAGATTTTAGCCAAAAGGGTATTTTCGTAATTTTTCGGAAAATTTCAAATTTGGGGGAAATTTGATTTGAACATACTAGCATGTGCACAATACTTGGAATTTCATGCCTATGAAGTTGTTTTGATGAAAATCGATCGAAAACTTGGATTTAAAGCGAAAAATTCAGCAAGAAGAAATTTGGGGATTTTGCAATTTAGGTCAAAATTGGATTTTTGAAAAGTTGAAATTGGTTAAATCAAATTGTATGGACCTATCTACAATGTCATCTTGAGCATGTAGCATTTGATCTCGTGCGAAAATTTCAAGCGGTTTGAGAGAAAACGAAATTTTTCTAAAGATATCGATTTCGGTATAAAACTTTGCGAGATGAGCACCAAATGTGTTAAAACTTGTTGTCTATGCATGGCATTGTGTTTAAAACCTAGGGAATATGTTTCTAAGCATTCCTAAGCATGATTTCTAGCATTGGATACAAGTAAAGCATGGTTTTATTGAAATGCAAGCATGAGAAGATGAAAATGGAAGAAAGAATGAGAGATTTACCTTGTTTTTGAAGATGGTGTGTTGTGGTGTTGTTGTTGAAGCACTAAATCACCTCAAGAACACTTGTGGGAACACTTGGATATTTTCCCTAGAGCTCTCTCACCTTTGGAAGAAGTTAGAATGAGGTTGGAATGTGGAAATGAGGCTTATAATGCGAATTTTCGTATTCTTGTCTTCATTAGTCGGTGATTGGTCGGTGGGTCACTCGACCAACCACTCGACCAATGGTCACGGTGACCTCATTTGCTGTTGAATTTTTGGAAAATGTGATTTTTGCCTTATGGAATATTGTTTGATGACTATATGGATATATTTGATCATGATTTAAGTTTTCAAATCATTTGGACTTGTGGTTTATGTTGAATCTTGAAATTCGGTATTTTGATGTTCTCGGTTTTTGCGAGAATGGTTACTACGAGAAGTGGGCGTGGTGAATCCGGTGGTCATGGTGGTGGTGAAGTACCCTGGGGAGGTGGTGAAGTACCTCATGGAGGTGGTGAGATACCAAATGCTGATCGGGGTACTCATGAGATCCCTGGTGCCCCGAATGTTGGAAGTTTGGGAGATATTGCCAATATCATGGGCAATATGATGCGGCGACAAGCGGCTCGGTTCAACCGGATGTTGGTGGGTTTCATGACTCTGCATAATGAGACCCGGGCTGGTGCTAATGTGAATCCTCTATGCCGCGATCCTGAATGCGGGAGGTTTAGCTGGAACTCCTCATACTACTTTGATGGAGAGTTTTACGAAGATGCAAGTACCCACTTTTCTTGGAGTTACCAAGGACCCCTTGTTTCCTAACAAGTGGCTTCGTGAGTTGGAGAAGGCTTTCCGGCATCTGCAATGCTCGGAAGCTCGAGAAGATTTTGTTCTTTGAGCGAAGTTGCAACAAGAAGCTGATGCATGGTGGATCTCCACTCGTCTGTTTTGGAAGGTTTGCATGCGGGAGTTGTAACTTGGGAGTTATTCAAAGAGGCTTTTTGTATGAACTACTTTCCCGAGGCGGTGAAGGATGCAAAGGAAGCGGAGTTTATGATTCGACTCAAGGAACTTTGTACTGTGTTGGAGTACCAACGGAAGTTCGAGGAGCTTCATTTCTTTGCTCAGATTCTTTGAAGGAAGACCTCGCCAAAGCAAAGAAGTTCTTCAAAGGACTGCGCCACCTGCCATTAAAGCTTACCTCACGGTCCAGCCTATTGTGAGCTATGCTCAAGTGGTGCGAGAACTCGAAGAAGTTGGAAGAAACGAGAGAAGGAAAGTGCTCGTGTGCAAAAGCCTTGGCGATCAAGGAATTCTGGTTTGGTGGATCGCAATGACCGTCGTTATGTGAGACCTACACCCTACCCCACTCCTACCTTTCGGGCTAAGAGTGTAGGTCGGAACACGGGTTTTCAGCAGCCCGGCCGGTTTAAACGGTATGGCGGAAACCGATCACCAGCAAATGCAAGTGCAAGTGCAAGTGCGAGTGCAAGGCCTTTTGTTCGGAAGTCCTCTGTTGCAGCCACCCCTGTTGGATCCAGCAATCTGTTTGCTTCTCTTTGCAAGCAAGCTGGTCATTTTGCTCGTGCTGTCCGAAGCGGCCGCTTGCTGACCTTTGCCCGGTGGTGAAGAGTGCTCCTGCTCCTCCCTCCGGTAGAGTTTTCGGTATTTCGATCTGTGAGCAAGATCCAAGCCATGATGTGATTACGGGTACATTGTTAGTCGCTTCTATTTCTGCATTTGTCTTATTTGATACGGGTGCATCTCATTCGTTCATGTCATCTGCATTCATCAAGAAGACTAACCTAATCCACGAGAAGTTGTCTAGTTGTTTATTGATTAGTACACCTACTGGTCTGTTGTGAAACTAGATAAGGGGTTATCTAAATGTCCTGTGTTGATTGGTGAAAAGAACTTGGAAGCCAATTTTGTGATTCTTGACATGAAGGACTTCGATGTTATTTTGGGAATTGATTGGTTGACAGCCCACAAAGTTTGTGTTCCTTTGTTCCTCAAAGAAGATTCAGTTCCATATTTGTGGAAGTCCGGTCTTTGAATTTCAAGGTGAAAAGAGAAGGGTTTGTAAGAAGGTCTTTGTCTGCTTTGATGCAAGTCTATGCCCTAGTGGATGATGCTTCATCTGAAGGCAAGGGTATAGTGGAGAAAAGAGTCGATGAAGTCGAGTTGTCTGCGACTTTGTTGATGTCTTCCACGATGATCTATCGGGAGTGCCTCCGGACGAGAGATGTCGAATTCTCTATTGATCTCGTCCCTGGTGCCGCTCCTGTATCTAAAGCTCCGTATAGGATGGCTCCTCTTGAGTTGAAAGAGTTGCAAAATCAGTTGAATGAGCTCATTGATAGAGGTTTCGTACAGCCTAGTGTGTCACCTTGGGGAGCTCCGGTCTTGTTCGTCAAGAAGAAAGACGGTAGTATGCGCTTGTGCATTGACTACCGTGAGTTGAATAAGTTGACTATCAAGAATAGATATCCGCTGCCCGAGAATCGATGATCTCTTCGATCGGTTGAAGGGTGCAGTTGTGTTCTCGAAGATTGACTTAAGGTCCGGATATCACCAATTGAAAGTGAAGTCTAGTGATATCTTCAAGACAGCTTTCCGAACGCGGTATGGTCACTACGAGTTTAGAGTCATGCCTTTCGGATTGACCAATGCTCTGCGGTGTTCATGGACCTCATGAACCGAGTATTTCATGATGTGCTTGATAAGTTTGTGATTGTTTTCATTGATGACATCTTGATCTATTCGAAGAGCGAAGAAGAGCATGCGAGTCATCTAAGTTTCACTTTGCAAAGGTTGCGAGAAAAGAAGTTGTTTGCTAAGTTTAGCAAGTGTGATTTCGGCTTAAGAGAGTGGTTTTCCTTGGTCATGTAGTTTCAGCCGAAGGTATTCGTGTCGATCTGAAAAGGTCCAAGTTTGTGGCTGATTGGGAGAGACCGAAGTCGATAACGGAAATAAGAAGTTTTCTTGGATTGGCGGGTTACTACCGAAGGTTTATTGAGAACTTTTCTCGGTTGGCTGCTCCTATGACTAAGTTGACCGGGAAAGAAGAGAAGTTTGTTTGGTCGGCGCTTTGTGAGAAGAATTTCCAAGAGTTGAAGGATAGATTGACAAGTGCCCCGGTTTTGACTATACGATAGTTCCGGTGGTATGACGGTTTATACCGATGCGTCAAAGATTGGTTTGGGTTGTGTCTTGATGCAACATGGCAAGGTCGTAGCCTATGCTTCTCGGCAATTGAAGGATTATGAGCGGAATTACCCCACTCACGATCTAGAACTTGCCGCCGTTGTCTTTGCTTTGAAGATTTGGAGACATTATCTTTACGGTGAGAAGATTGCCATTTTCACGGATCATAAGAGTTTGAAGTACTTCTTTACCCAAAAGGAGTTGAACATGAGACAAAGGAGATGGTTGGAACTCGTCTCCGATTATGATTGTGATATTCGGTATCATCTGGGAAAGCAAATGTTGTAGCTGATGCTCTTAGTAGGAAGAACCAGAGAAGAAGACTTTGGATTTGAATGCTTTGAGTTTACCATTGTGGTCTTCTATTGAGAGTTTTGATTTGGAAATCGTTCCTGAGAATTCTGATTTTATTCTTTCTGCCATGACGGCAAGATCTGGTCTTAGAGATAAGATTGTTGCTCTGCGAGTTCGATCAAGAGTTTTTGACCAAAGTTGAGAAGATTTCTTCGAATCTGAGTCGGACCCCGACTTTGGTATATCCATGGATGGTGCTTTGTTGTTTAGAGGAAGGCTGTGTGTGCTGCAAGCGATGAAGTTAAGAATGAAATATTGAAGGAAGCACACCGGTCGGTCTTTTTTTGTACACCAGGAAGCACCAAGATGTACAAGGACTTGAAGGAACATTTTTGGTGGATTGGTCTAAAGGCGGATGTTGGCGATTTTGTTGCCAAGTGTGAGACTTGCCAACGTGTGAAAGCCGTTCGACAACCTCCATCTGGATTACTTCAACCCCTTCCTATTCCTAGTTGGAAGTGGGAAGATATTTCCATGGACTTTGTGACTAGCTTGCCTCGGACAAGTAAAGGCAATGACCTTTGTGTGGGTGATTGTTGATAGGTTGACCAAATCAGCCCATTTCATTCCTATGAAGATCACTCATACTACGGATAAGCTAGCCGGGCTTTATGTGGATAATGTGGTTCGTCTGCATGGTGTGCCATTGAGTATTGTCTCGGATCGTGATCCTAGGTTCACCTCAAGGTTTTGGAATAGTTTGCGAGAAGGCCTTGGGAACCCAATTGAACTTGAGTACAGCTCATCATCCACGGTCGATGGACAATACGAGCGGACAATTCGGACATTGGAAGACATGCTCGGATCTTGTGTGGTGGATATGGGTGGTAATTGGGATGAACACCTAGCTTTGGTTGAGTTTGCCTATAACAACGGTTATCAAGCAACAATAGGCATGGCTCCATTCAAGGCTTTGTATGGTAGTACTTGTAGGACACCTTTGTCTTTGGTGAGGCAGGTGAAAGAAAAGTCTTAGGTCTGAGATGATTGAAGCTACAAGTGCTATGGTAGATATGATAAGAGAAAGGATTAAGTACTTGATCGAGACGAGAAATCTTATCTTGATAAGAGAAGGACCGATTTGGAATTTCAAGTTGGAGAGAAAGTCTTTCTGAAGGTCTCACCAATGAAGGGTGTGATGAGATTCAATGTTAAGGGAAAGCTTAGCCCTCGTTACATTGGACCTTTCGAGATTTTGGAAAAGGTTGGACTGTTGCGTATCGATTAGCATTACCTCCGCCTCTTGCTGGTGTGCACAATGTGTTCCATATTTCGATGCTCCGAAAATACATAGAGAATCCGGAACACATTTTGCAGCAAGCACTGAAGGACTTAGTGCTGATTTGACCTATGATGAAGAACCGGCCGAAATCCTGGATAGGAAGGACAAGCAGCTGCGGAATCGCGCCATTCCTTTGGTGAAGATTCGGTGGAAGAACCATACCCCTGAAGAAGCTTCTTGGGAGAAGGAAGAAGACATGAAGGAGAAGTTTCCTTACCTCTTTGGAAGCACGAGTGCGCTTTCAATTTCGGGGACGAAATTTCTTTAAGGGGGGAGAATGTGAAACCCAGCCCTAACCTTGACCCGGAAACCTTGTTATTTGTAGGTCCGATGACCCGAAGTAAAGTAAGAAGTCAGCTTTGGGCCATCCCGGTAGAGGACTTGGTGTCGGCTTTGAATCCATGAAGGTTGATGATGAGGTGCTATTTATGGAAGCAGAATCTGATGAAGATCTAATTAGTTGATGGACTTGGAGTGATCTCTATCTTGGTTTGAAGGCATTTCTACCTACTAGGTAAGTCACTTGACTTGTGTGCAAAACCCCTTTAGGTTTGGATTTGATCCTGGGCCTTCAATTCCTGTTTTGGCCTTCTTTATCTGCATTGGTCGGTGATTGGTCGGCCTGGGCGATCGACCAATCCACTCGACCAATGGGTCTTGTCTTTGGCAATTAGGTTGATTCTTGCTCTATTTAAGCCTAACCTCGAGTCCACTTCGTATTTGCTGCCTCCAAACCCTCTGGAGCAGACAAAGACCTCTGCAAGTCATCTCTCTTGCATCCTTGGAGTTTTCTTGGCGGATCTTCGTCGGAACTCTTCTTTTTGCATCAAAAGGTATGTCTACTCTCTCTTCTTCTCCTACATCTTTGTTTTTCTTTCCTTTTTGAGTTGAGGCAGTAGAAGAGATGCTGCATCCTCTGTTGCAAACATCTCTGAACATGTTCTCATGATCATCCTAAGGATTAAAGGCTAGAACAATGATCTTAACCATGATCATTGCAAGCTTTTGAAGGATTCATGATCAAACCATGATTTAATCTCTGTTAATTTCCTAATCTGAATTCCGATCTCTTTGGATCTTCTTTCATTGATCATGTTAGTGGTTAATGGTTGTGTTTTCTTTCTTTGATCCATAATCCATAGAATTCTAGTTGTTCTCTTCTACCTTGCTATGTGTTCTTCATGATGCATGATAGTACATATATGGTAGGTTTTATTTCCTTATTTAGATTTATGCTTCTAAGCCTTATACCATGAAGACCTATGCATGTTTTCATGTTTTCATTACGAAAGCAATGATCCATCTTCCTATTGTTCTTGTCCTTGTTTTCTATTTCAAACTTCATCAAGATCCATGTTTGATTTATTTATGGTAACTTTTTGTTTCCTAATTTGGGTCTTGATACCTTGATTTGATTAGTGTTTTGAGGTCCCCTATATGCTAGAATACTACTGATGTAGTCTACCCCTTGATTAGTACCCTCTTGAACCATCAAATTCGGATTTCATATCTCAAAACTCTGATTTTCTAAGCTCATGCATTGCATTGGTCGTTGATTGGTCGTTGGACCACTCGACCAATCCACTCGACCAATGAGTACAGCAACTCCAGAATTGGTGCATTTCGGATGCTTTGCTATATTTTCTGTTAGGGATCTTTCCTAATATGTGTATATACTTGTTTAGGACCTTCTTCTCAAGTTTGCCAAGATCTTACTTGATTTCTTAGGATTCTTTGCGAGTTATAAAAGGTAAGGATGGTTATTTCCTTAATTACATAGATAGCATGAATCTAGTTTCTATATTTGAATATCATTAATATGTTTCCTAAATTAGATTCTTACAATGATATACTACTGTTGCATAACTTTGATTACGGTAGCATTACTTATTCATATTGAATTGATTCATGTATGATTTACTTACCAATGTTATACAAATGTTTGTAAATATTGATTTCTTTCCATATATGGAGTTACCATATATGTGATGATATGAATTGATGCATGTGTATGCTTACGTATGGTTTGGGAAGGAGAGGTGTCCTTTTGACATTTCTGTCCTTGGACTACTACGGGAATATTATGGGATGTTTCCGGAGATGCCCTCTGGACACCTTCCTAAAGCTGTTGGATGACATATCTAGGATTGTCTAGTAGTGTTTGGCTAGGATGTCTGTTATGTCGGACCCTAATCGGAGGGGTATTGAGACCGAACGACCCGTGGTAGCAATGGGGATTCATGGGCGCTCAAGACCGGTAACCAACCCGTGAGAGGACAGGAATCACATTGTGGGGGCCATTTATTGGTAGGGTTGCATATGGTTAGACTTGGGCTCACGGGCGCTTAAGACCGGTAACCAACCCGTGAAAGGACGTGAGAGCTTCCCGTTTACCATATGTGGATGATCAATAGGGTTGGTGAGTCCGTAGTCGGGGACTATGAGGACTCTAGTGTGAAGGATACCGGAAAGGATCGTCGGGGACGAGGAATGGAAGTATCTGGATCGACTTGATGTAACCAAGTAGAAGACTTGCATTTGGCTAGGTATTACCACGACATGCGCCGGTGCTTATACCAAATGGTTGTGAGAGAGTGTGTTGACTTAACCCCTAGCCATGGTATGTCCCGAGGGGATGCCGGACCCATTACCAACTGATGATGAGTGATTGAGACTTTCCTACTGAAGTACGGTGCTATGACTTAAAGCATGCTTCTGCCAATAGAGACCAGCATACATAGAGTTAGAATCATTCATTCATTGTTTGTCTCATATCATATTGCATTTATGATTGTTACGGAATTCTGCCATATATGTTATTATGGATTTTAAGCGCCTTCTTGAGTTTCTTGAAACTCATTCCTTTATTGTACAATGTTGTTAGACTATCCTGCAGGTACGGAATACTATGACGGTCCCTACGAGGAAGCGCAAGGCGAAGAGGCATATCTCCGGGGAAGGTGATTGCGGTTACCACAATTACTCCGAAGATTCCGCGGGTGGTTATGCTCCGTACAATGCTTAGTCCGACCATTGAGTGGAAGCGTCCTTGTGCTATTTATGAGATCTACACCTACAAGGATGTCGTCTACAAAGTGGAGAATAATTTAGTTACCCAATGTACTTGCTCTTTGGGATTAGCTTTTATCTAGTTTATTCTTTCGAGCTACTTTTCCATTTGGATGTAAAGTGGGATTTTTGCTTCACTTTACTTATCTGTTGGTACTTTTTTTTATATTTTTTTTTTCCTTTTTTTTTTTTTTTTTTTTTTTTTTTTTTTTGTTTTTTTTTTCCCCCCCCCCCCTTTTTTGTTGTTTTTTTTTTTTTTTTTTTTTTGGGGGGGGGGGGGGGGCGGCCCGCTCCCTGGGGGGGGGGGGGGGGGGCGCCCGGGGGGGGGGGGGGGGGGGGGGGGGTGGGAGGGCGTGACACTTTTAGGTACAATAGTCTTTACAGTCTGACCTAAGGTTTTTGGATCTGTTGCCTTTGTCTGGAATCACCATGTTCATGGAAAGTTAGATCCTCGTGGGTTAAAATGCATTTTCTTGGGTTATCCTCCTACACAGAAGGGTTATAAGTGTTATCATCCTAGTTCTCGTCGTTTTTTCGTCTCTATGGATGTTGTGTTCCAGGAACAAATTCCTTTTTTTTTCCCTACACCTCTTCAAGGGGAGAGTTTTAGTGAAGAGGTTCCAATGTTGATTCCTCCTTTCGATATTTCTCCTGAGATTCCTACAGATGATCCTCCTTTGGAAGATGGAATGAGCGGATAGGAATAGCTGGTGGATGATATATAGGGGGAGACTAGACATCTGAAGACATATAAAAAAAAGCAACAAGTGACCCTTTCTGAACCAAGCCAGTCAAAAGCAGCCTCAAACTTGCACCAAACATCCTATTTCCAATTATGTTTTATATCAATCTCTATCTCCAGAATTTCAAAGTTTTATTTCCTCTTTGTCTTCTACTTCTATTCCTAACACTTGGCAAGATGCATTTTCTCACTCAAACTGGAAAGAAGCTATGGATGAGGAAATGAAGCTCTGGAAAAAAAACAAAACGTGGGACTTGGTGACTTTGCCCATAGGAAAGCAGACTGTTGGGTGCAAATGGGTGATTGTGATCAAGTACAAGGTAGATGGGACTGTTGAAAGGTACAAGGCAAGATTGGTGGCCAAAGGTTTCACTCAGACTTATGGCGTTGACTACTAGGAGACATTTGCCCCTGTTGCCAAGATGAACACAGTTCGTACTATTATTTCATGTGCAATTAATAAAGGGTGGAGTTTACAAGAATTAGATGTGAAGAATGCCTTTTTGCATGGAGAACTCCAAGAAGAGGTATATATGGATATACCACCCGGGTATTCTACTACAAAGACTTATAGGAAAGTTTGCAAGTTAAAGAGGGCTTTATATGGGCTGAAGCAATCTCCAATAACGTGGTTTGGAAGGTTCCATAAGACAATGATATCTAATGGCTATAAGCAGAGCAATGCAGACCACACTTTTTTTATTAAAAGAGATGGTTGCCACAATAGTATACTTTTAGTATATGTGGATGATATTGTGATCACAGGCAGTAGTGAGGATGAGATTTCAGCATTAAAGACTTCTTTGGGAACTAAATTTGAGATCAAAGATATGGGAAACTAAGATATTTCCTAGGTTTAGAGTTGGCATATTCTACTAGCAGTGTATCTCTATCCCAGAGGAAGTATACATTGGATCTTCTTGAGGAAACTGGGATGCTAGGATGTAAGCATGCTGAGACTCCTATTGAGCCTAACCTACACTTGAAGGCAAAGGAAGGAGAACCAGTTGACAAGATAAGGTATCAAAAATTAGTGGGAAAGTTGATCTATCAATCTCACACTAGACCTGACATCACATTTGCAGTTAGTCTTGTTAGCCAATATATGCATGATCCCTATTCCTCACATTTGGATGCAGTATATCGAATCTTGAGATACTTGAAGACTACTCCAGGAAAAGAAATTTTAATTTCAGCTCATGGACATTTGAAGATTGAGGCATATACAGATGCAGATTGGGTAGGATGTCCAGATGATAGGAGGTCTACCTCTAGGTATTGTGTATATGTGGGAGGTAACCTTGTGACTTGGAGAAGCAAGAAACAGGCTGTAGTTGCGTGGTCCAGTGCCAAGGCCGAGTTTAGGGCGATTGCTTAAGGCATTTGTGAGGTACTATGGCTTAAAGGGCTGCTTCAAGAGGTCGGGACAGATTTGGAGGTTCCTATACAGTTATACTCAGATAGTAAGTCAGCAATCATCATAGCTCATAACCCAGTACAGCATGATAGGACTAAGCATGTGGAGATTGACAGACATTTCATCAAAGAGAAGCTTGAGGTTGGGCTGATCCATATCACCTTTGTTACTTCAAACGAGCAACGGGCTGATGTGCTCACAAAGAGCTTGAGCATGAAGATATTCAATTACATTATGAGCTAGTTAGGCATGATAAATATCTATGCTCAAACTTGAGGGGGAGTGTTGAACACATGGACTGAGGTTTCCTAATTAGAATAGGATTATGTTTCCTCATAAGTCTAGAGTTTTATTTCTATATTTCATTTTCCTACTTAGTATAAGACTTAACTAGGTTGTAACTATAAATACCCTATTGGGGTCTTGTAAATAATATACTTTTAGAGGAGCAATTCCTCACATTACAACACTTCTACAACTGGCAGCTCGCAAGTCTCTACCGGCACCGAGTATCCTATATTGCTTGCTCTTCATAACTTGCAACACAGTCTAAAGAAAAAATGTTTCCATAAGGGATGAGTTCCAATGAACTCAATGAGATTTGAAAAACTCAAATAGCCATCGTATTAATCCAATAAAGAAGTATGTAATGAAATGAGGGATGTGCCTAGTCACTAACCCATGCTAGTCTTTATCTAGGTATACACACACTAAGGTAGCCACTAGCCTCCATTGGGAAAATCGTACACAAACCCCAAATAACACCTACTAAACTTGGGCTTCACAATCGAGGTATTAGTATATAAGTCCACAAGACGACCATGGCTGGGGTATAAGGCCACACTCTCTCACAATGATCATTGGTTTGAGTACTGGCACATGTCAAGGATACTCCTATCCCAATGCAAAGTAATCATCTATGTCATCATGTTACTCAAGGTTCAGATACCTTTCCTATAGCGCCAACCAACTTGATCTAGTATCTTCCACAAGGCTACGGAATGTCGTATCCTATGACACCAACCAACTAGGACTACGTACCCTATTATGGTAATCCACATATAATAAGGCAGATGCTCTTGTGTCCCCTCACGGCACTGATAGCTATTGGGCCCCCCACGATCCCAACACCTACCATATCAACCCTCCAATGAATGACACATGGTATAAATGTGCTTCCTCACAACACCAACAGCTATTGGATGCCCACAAACCCTAGCACCATTGCCGTTGGCCTTAATTCTCATGCCGATAGGGTCGTAACATGAAAGGTACTCCTATCCATGCGCCTAGACATGCAAAGTAATGCACACATAATCTATATGATATGCAAAGGTACCAAGGGCTATAGGGCAACCCACAACCCTAGGTAGATAACATTCATGAACACATCTTACAACCCCTTTTCCCATCATCTAACAAATCACATAAATAGGAGAGTTAGTTTACCAGAGAACTAATGAGAGATTACAATTATATCATCTAACCATGCATCATGCTCTACACTACAAGACATTAGCACACAACAACATAGGCATGATATGGAATTAAAAACTAAGATAGTTAACATAGCCATAAACATATGAGGTTTGTATCGCTCACCTGATCATGCTCACAACTCTCAAAAGAGTCCAAAACTACTAGAACCCCTAAGAATATATGTATTTTATTAGAGTTAAGTTGGAACCAAGACAAGATTTTAAGACTGACCAAACACCATCACAGAGAGGTGGCGATCAGTCAACCACATGGTGGTCGACTACCAATGATCGACCTCCCCAGGTGCGCGAACATCACATGGGTTTGAACTTTATTGTCTTCGATCCCCCATTTCCAACGAGTTTTGGGTCAACCATGGATAGTAAATTCGTTCCGAAAGTATGTTAATTTATCCCCAAGGCTAACACAAATCAAACCACAACCTAAATCTAATATTCTCATGATCTAAGATTTTCTGAGATCCATTATGAGAAAACTTCAACACTTCAGAATGATGTAAAAATCATCTCACATGCTAGATCAGATCAAGAATAATGGAAGACACATGTTTCCCAGTTGAATTAGATTCCCAATGTGAATCTCAAACATCCTGCATCCACAAATCACAAAGAAACAAAGAATTAGATAAAAAGGATAATTGAAAGTTGTTAATCGAATTGGGCTTCATGTTGTGAAATCCAGTTCTTCATTCACCACCAGGTGAGCTCTAACTCTTCTTGGGGTTCGCACCATCTAAACAGTATAATAATCCCATTAATGTAGTTATAACCTTTAAATAGGGGGTTTTGGTAGTCAAATCCCCAAAACACCCATGCTATCCTAGACCAACTACCACTAGTGGAGGTTGATCAGGTGATTGATCGCTAACTAGTTGCAGCCTCTATATTTTCCATAGAAAGTTGGTTTTTCGATGGGTTCATCTGGGGCACTACTTAACCTTGGAGAAAACCTTACCATCCGCGAGTGGGAAATCCATCTTCAAAGTTCATCAAGGTTCGAGTTAGTTCTCCTTCTAAAATCCAACAAAGTAGCATATTCACTAACCTCACCATTTAAGTCCATGGATTTAGATCATAATCTAATGGTTTTAGTTTGGATGGCCCTCAACTATCTTCTACTAGACCCTTGGGTTCTCAGGCCTATAATTAAGGTTTCCGGTTAGGATCCTAAGGGATTTCACATCCTTCCCCTATAAATTGAAAATTTGTCCTCAAAATTAAAAGCATATTTGGGTTACCAAGGAGATGGGGATATTTCTTCTTCATCGCATCTTCCTTCTCCTAAGATCCCTCTTCAAGGGTATGATTCCACCATCAGGTCTTTACATGCGATAAGGTCTGATTCTTCGACTACATGTCGTTGCAATACAGGATCTCTTTAGGCATCTCTGCATAGGTGAGATGCACCCAAGCCTTCGGGCTCTTGCTGCAGGAGGTGGTCTAGGTTCTCTATGCATTACTGTAGCCTAGAAACATGGAACACATCATGCGCACTTGATAGGGATGGAGAAGGGCTAACCGGTCTCCAATTAGTCCAACTATCTCATTAATCTCAAATGGCCTTATGTACCTAGGGATAAGCTTTCCCTTAATTTTGAATCTCATCACCTCCTTTATAGGTGACACGTACTTTTTGGAAACTTGTCCACCAACTTGAAAATCAAAGTCTATCATCTTGCTTGCATAAGATTTATGTATGGACTGAGTTGTCTTGATTCTCTCTCTTATCATATCTAGCATAACACCAGTAGTTTCTGTTCTAGACCCAAGATTTTCTGCTCACCTACTTCGTCCCAATATAGCAGAGTTCTAAAGTCCGCCTATACAATGTCTTGAATGGAACCATGCTAATTGTCGAGTAACTATTATTCATCCCAGTTTCCACCCATATCCACCACACAAACTCTACGCATACTTCTAAAATTTGAATAGTCCTCTCATATTGTCCAACTATTTGTGGATGATGAGTTGTACTCAAGTTCAGCTGGGTCCCCAAGGCTTTTTGAATGTTATTCCAAAATCGAGAGGTGAACCTTAGATCTATATAAGATACAATCCTAACTAGCACACCATGCAGTCTCACTACGTTGTCCACATATAATCTTGCCAACTTATCCATAGTGTAGGTAATCTTCATTGGTATGAAGTGGGCCGATTTAGTCAATCTGTCCACAATCACCCACACTATATACATTCCCCTACTGCTACGAGGCAAGCCCGTGACAAGTCATCATTTCAAGCATCTTTTGTTGTAGATCCATCAACTGTACAGGATTTGGGGTGGAAGTGGGGGGTGATCCCCTATGTTGGAAGCTTGGCAAGCAACTCAGTAATATTCTGCCAACGCTCAAGCCCTACAGGCGCTTGAGTATCTTTTGAGGTGCCTCCTTTGTGGTTAACTCCCTTTTTCTTTACATGGGGATTCTCCTGGGATTTGGGTCCACGATCACGTGAGTTTTCTCCAGCCATCTTTTTTCTAACAATGTTCTGATGGAAAAGCTATTGATGGCCCTTTGTTAGCATTTCCCACAGACAACGCCAAATGTTGTTTCAAAAGAGTGCTAAAGCTCCCTGGTTCGTTCTTGGTACAGACCGAGTTCATGAAGATAAAACAAGAGTGTGAGTGGGCCTCCTTTGATGACGGGAAGCACCTCCAATGATTAAGTCAATAAAGGCGAGAAGTCCAGGGTCCTTGTGAAATCCCACAAAAATCCTAATCCGGAAATCCATAGCGTGTAGATCCGAAGACTCGAAGTTAAGGTAGAAGACAGCTGTGGAGCCTCTCTGTTGAACCCATTGGCTCTAACCTAGAACCAATGGAGATTGATAGTGAAGATCCCATCTTGGAAACCTTGTTTGATTTTGGAAGATGTAACCTAAATGATGATGGACTTGGAAGATGGACCTTATTTACAGTGCTGACACCTTTGAAAGGTCCTATGGAGTCAGGTAAGACCCTTTCTTAAGTTGGTTGGACCACGTGTTGGTTTTGGCTTTGGAAGTCAAAATTCAGCATTTTGTAAGGGGAGAACCCTTTGGTAGACCCAATCAACCAAAGCAACCGACCAAAGCATGCCTTAAACAAAATTGTTTATTTTTGGAAGTTTAAGGTTTTGAAGTCCTATTTATATGTAACTTCGGACTAAACCTAAATACTTTGCCTCTTAACTTTTGGAGAATGTGAGAAGAACCCTAGAGCCTCCTCTTCAAGCCCAAGGTCGATTTCCAAGCATCCAAGCAAAGTTCCTCCATTGATTTTCTTCTACAAGGTTATTATTCAATCTTATATTTCATTGATTTACTCTCTCTCTACTGTTTCTACTACTTGTTTTGATTGTGAGGAAGGTCCTACACTACTGTAATGACTTAATCTCTGATCCTCATGGTTTTCGAGTGAATTTCCATTCACTCTATGTTTTACTTGAGCAATATGGTGTTATTCAATGTTTTGATCTAACATGAGACCATGATTTACTCTTACTATAGTTAATGATCCTAATCCATGTTAGATCTATTCATAGGATGTTTTCCATGCGTGATCTACTGTTCTCTTACCTTTAGAATGAATCCCCATTCATTTTAGCCTTTCCGTGAGAATCCACGGATCATGCCTACTAGGTGATTTATTGGATTTCTATTCCAAAGGCCTTGTTTGATGTTTAGATCATCATCAATAGTCTCCATATGTTGTTTTAGAATTTTCTTATTAATTTCGGAGTGTTCCGATGTGATTCGATGAATTTTCGACCAAAGTTGGGAGTTACTATCCGTACACAGTAGCTTTGGTCGATCCCCTTGGACGACCTAATCGACCAAGTTAACCGATCAAAGGTATGACCAATAGCAACTTTGCCCTGTATTGACTCCGTTTCATCTCTGATCATTAGAGTTTGTTCCTTATACTCTTTACATGTCTGTTTAGGGTTATTTTGCTGATTTTGGATTTGCTCTTTGATATCTTATTTGGAGTTTGCGAAGTTGGATATAAGGTGAGTACGTTCACTCAGAATATGCACAAATACATGCTTCGATATGTTAAGACTTATATGCATGTGTTAGCTATTGTAGTTATACACTTCTTATGTTGTCATACTTTTGTAATTATAGTAGGCTATTCATGATATGATTTATATACTGTTATGAAATATGAATGAAGTGATTGTGAGTTGGATTATATTGTGATATTTATGGAATCATGATGTGATGTGATTGCCTAAGTTGTGATTTGGGAATGGAGAATGCCTTTTTGGCATTTCTATCATTGAACATCAGTGGAGGTGGTATGGAACGCTTTCCTATGATACCCCTTGGCGCTTTCCTTGATTATTGGTTGACATACTTAGGTTTGGTCTAGATGAGTTTGGTTAGGGAAAACCCTGTCATATCTGACCCTATCGGAAGGGGTATTGAGAACGAGTGACCCGTAGCAGCAATGGGGATTGGTGGGTGCTCAAGACCGGTAACCAACTCGTGAGAGGACACAATCACATTGTGGGGGCCATTCATTGGTAGGGTTGCACATGATAAGCCTAAGCTCATGCGAGCTCAAGACTGGTAACCAACCCGTGAGAGGACATAAGAGCTTCCCATTTATCATATGTGGATGACCAATAGGGTTGAGAGTCCATAGTCCGAGTTGGTTGGAGCCATAGGATACAATGACTCTAGGGAGGGAGTTACTAGAATGGACTGCCTAGGCACGGAAGGGAGGCTATCATACCGAAATGGACTGTCTAGTGCACAGAAGGGAGGTATCCGACTTCAAGTAGATGTGACTCAGTAAACGACTGGCATTGGACTAGGTATTACCTTGACATGTTTCAATACTTAGACCAATGGTGGTGAGCAATAGTGTTGGCCTAAACCCCAGCCATAGAATGTCCAAGAGGGATGCTCTGACCCAATTACCACCGGAGAACCCAAGAAACTGAGATGGTTGAGGGAGAGTGATTTGAGACCTACCCAGCGGAGTATGGTGTTTTATCTTAATGCATGTCTACCAATAGGAACTAGCATACTTAAAGTTAGAAGCATACTTGCATTAATTGTCTCATATCATTGCATCATGTTTGCTTTGAACTACTTCTAGTTGTTTATTGTGAATTGAACTATTTGCTGAGTTCTTTTGGGCACACCCTTCGGGGGATATGATAATAGATGACCTTGCAAGTTTGGAACAGATCCCATGTGCCAGTATGGAGGACCCTTCCTTATATGGTACATCTACGGACATCATAAGAGAAGATTATGACCAATGGTACGACTGGTACACCAGTGTGGACCACACTGATGACTCCCATTGATAGTAGTAGACATCATCTCATTCCCTAGTGGGATCGTGAGTTAGATGTTGATCCAAAGTTGTAGGAGCATAAACCCCAGGCGAAGAAGATGAAGATTGAAGAAGAAGAAGAGCCCATGGAAGAATAGAACAGTTTTCTTTATGTTCTTAGTTTATTCCAGATGTAACAATTTTAGACTTACTTTAGAGTTTGATCTACTCTTCCACATTATGATTTATAGAGTTATTTCCACTATACTCTCTAGTTGATCTTTTGATTAGTATCATTTTATTCTGCACTCTGATTATATTCTAATTATGTTTCAACATTATTTCTTTGATTGATTTCTTAATAAAGTTGAACATTGATTATTCCTTACTCGTGATTGTGTTATTGTGTTATTGCGTTATGTGGTTATATGGTTTCCCTAAACTTGATCTTCAAGGCTGTGGATCACACCTCCGGGTATTCCAGATGGGGTACCGGCTGGGGGGGATGTGATAGTCCTCCTCCTGAGGAATAAATGCCCAAGAAGATGAAGAGGAGAATGTCTTTTGGAGTTATTGCAGGAGAATAATGGCTGGAGATTCAAACTCTTACCCCTCACTCACGCATAGTGATTGTAATATCCAGCCCTATTCTAACCCTGACCCTAACCCGGATCCACTATTGTATTTAGGTCTGAAGACCCGAAGCGGTGGTAGAAGAGACTTATGGACCATTCTGATTGATGATTATGATTCAGAGACCGAGCCTATGGACATTGATGATGAAACCCCTTGCTTAAATGCATTGTCAGTGTTTAAGGAAAGTCTGCGCATCAGAGAAGATTAATCTAGTTGATGTACCTAATGACCTCCTGTGCACAATCCGAAGGTATTCCCCGAAACTAGACTCCTTGATTGAAGTGTAGAAGAAAACCTCACTCAAATTGACCTTGTATAGCCTATCAAAACCCTACTTGAAGTTGCTGAACTAAACCTGTTTTTTTGCTGAGAAACATTTTGGTCGATACCATCGACCAAAACCATCGACCAAAGTTTCCCAGTCTACCAAGTTAATGATTCCATGGAATATTCCCATTCTATTTATTATAACCTCGAGCCTTGAGCCCTATTGCAATCATTTTCTCACTTGAGAACGTGGGGGGAGCTTCCCAAAGCAACTCCTTGGCTAATGTGAAGGACACCTCATCAAAAACCCATTGTTTATCATTGATTCTTGTCTACATCTTCCACACCAAAGTATGAATCACCATTCCACTCTCTAACCTACCATTTTCTATTCTTTTCTATTCCTATTTTGCTGGTGAGACATTGGAAATGGTGCTGCAACTTTGCAACCACCACTCCAAGTGTCTACTCATGATTAATCTATGAATTCCTTAGCCATTCATTGATGCTATACCTCCATCTCATGCCCAACATATGTATTTCTTGATTTTCCTCTCAACATCATGCCATTTTATACCAAACTGAGTTGTTGGGCATGCTATGTTCATGTTTATCACTACTATATGATTCCAATCAAATTTCTATTAGTTCCCCTAGCTATTTCATGCCATTTCCATGTCAATGCAATTAATCCCAACTCATGCTATGATGTTTGTTACTTGAACTTGTTAGCTCAATTTGGGGCTTTTTGTTTGGACCATTAGATTGGGTAAATTTGTTGACTTATAGTGCCCTACTACTGTTGTTAAGCATTCCTCCAAGTTTCAGATTGATCCAAACAACGGAAACCAATTTCGGATGAAAACCTCCAAAATCCACTATTTTGTCCGAGGGAAATTTTGGTCGATCCTTTTGGTCGATACCATCGACCAAAGTTGTTGCTGACAGCAACCTTGGCCAGTTTTGATCCAATTAGTATCCGATCTTCCCAATTTCTTCTCTAACCTATTATTGATGTTTGTTTAGGGTCTTAACAATCCTTTTGGACTATTTCTTGGTATTCTCAATTCATCATCAATTCAACCCAAGGTAAGGATGGTTATCTCCATAAACATATAAATCATCAACTTATGATTTATGTTCTTATTTATGAATAGAACCTCTTGGTTACTTTTAAAACTTTATAATACTGTTATATATGTGTTAGAACAGTAGTATTGAAATCTTTATACTCTTGTCATGTTACATTACTATTCTTGCTTGCTTATGCCTATGATGATTCATTTCAATATCATGATTTAACTTTT
This sequence comes from Hakea prostrata, assembly GCF_041222555.1. Lineage (NCBI taxonomy): Eukaryota > Viridiplantae > Streptophyta > Magnoliopsida > Proteales > Proteaceae > Hakea > Hakea prostrata. The sequence continues at coordinate 29,661,557 of NC_142601.1, read as the reverse complement.
ATGATAAGATGTATTGGATGCATGAAAGATGATGAACTTGAATATGTGATTGCCTACATATAACTTGGAATTGGGGAGTGTCCTATTGACACTTCTGTCCTTAGGCATCGGAGGGAATAGTATGGGATGTTCTCCGATGGTGCCTATCGACACTCTCCCGGGTTATTGGATGACATACATAGGACTGTCTAGTTGGGTGGCTAGGTTTATCCTTGTCGTGTCAGACCCGAATCGGAAGGGCATTGAGACCGAACGACCTGTGGTAGTGTATGGTTGGATGGGCGCTCTGTTCATCTGGTCGACTGAGGACAACAACTCTATATTTTCTCGATTTGCTCCGTTTGATCTCCAATTTGATTGTTTCCTTCTCTAATATTGCACATATGTTGTCTAGGGTATAAGCACTGATTTGGGGACTATTCTAAGTGATCTTTGGTATTAGATTTGATTCGATTAAGGTAAGGACGGTTATTGACATAATTACTTGACTTATATGAATCTTGCCGCTATATTGGAAGTGTGGTAGATTTACATTCCTTGAAGTATTTTTAACATCATGTGACTGCTGAATACATGTCATGACAGTAGTATCATGTCATACCTCACTTTGAATTACCATGCTTACTTATTGTGATAGTGACATATGTGATTGATCGTGTTACATTATATCTCTTTTTATATGATGAAATGCCAATCATGTATGATATGATGGAAATGAGCATGTGGTTGATTAAGTATGATTTGGGATTGGGGAGTGTCCTACTAATACTTCTGTCCTTGGACATCAGAGGGAATAGTATGGAATGTTCTCCGAAGATGCCCATTTGACGCTTTCCCGGATTATTGGATGACATACATAGGACTTGTCTAGTGGTGTTTGGCTAGGATGTCCCAAGGGTATTGAAACCGAACGACACGTGGTAGCAATGGGGATTCGTGGGCGCTTAAGATCGGTAACCAACCCATAAGAGGACATGAATCACATTGTAGGGGCCATTTATTGGTAGGGTTGCAAATGGATAGACTTGGGCTCACGGGCACTCAAGACCGGTAACCAACCCGTGAGAGGACGTGAGAGCTTCCCTTCTACTATTTGTGGATGACCAATAGGGTTGATGAGTCTGTAGTCCAAGTTGGTTGGAGCCATAGGATACGTGACTCTAGTGTGAAGGATACGAAACTGAGTTGGTTGTAGCCATAGGGGAAGTATTTTGATCTGAGTTGATATGACTGAGTAGATGACTTGCATTGGGCTAGGCTTTACTGTGACATGCGCCAATACTTATACCAATGGTGATGTGAGAAAGTGGTGACCTAATCCCCAGCCATGGTGTGAGAGGACTTTACCCAACTACCTCGGCAGACCCAAGATACCTTAAATGGTTGAGTGGGAGTGACGAGACTACCCAAAGAAGTATGGTGCTATGACTTAAAGCATGTCTACCATAGAGACTGGCATGTATAGAGTTAGAATCATATTGCATCATCTGTCTCATATCATCTAGCATCATGTTATGTTTTGAATCATGTGAATCATGTATTATGGAATAACTTGCCTCACTGAGTTCTTTTGAACTCACTCCCTTTGTACAACTATTTTGTTAGATTACTCTGTAGGTATTGAGGAGACCGATGGCATGTACTACGAGGCACCCTACGATGAGTCACACTACCCTCAAGGTAGTAGCTACTATGAAGATAATGGTGAGGGTACCGAATAGGATTACGCTCCGTACCAGGATTAGTCCGACACTGGTGTGGGAGCGGCTGTGCCTGGTTTCTTACATTTACAGTTATGAGGACATATTGTATAAGATGGAGGAAACATTGTTTAGTTTTCCATCTTTTGAATTCTTTTAAGATTTGGACCTATAACCCTAAACTTGATTGACCTACTTTCTGCTGTAGTTGTGTGAAGTGTTTCCGCACACTTCACCTTTTTGATCTTCACATATACTTGGTATCACTTAACTTTCTGGCCCTCGATTATGTTATCTATCTTATTCTCTTTTTGATCTCATCATTTATATGCTTTACATTAATTATATTGTTCATGATTATGCTATCGTGTATGTGGGAGGCATGGTTTGTGAAACCCAGCCCTGACCCTAATATGGAAACTTTGTTATTTGTAGGTCCAGTGACCCGAAGTAAGGCAAGAAGTCATCTTTGGGCCATTTCTGTTGAAGACTTGATGGCTGGATTGGAATCCATGAGTGTTGATGCCAGTGTCCCAATGGTGGAAACTGCACCCGGATGAAGATTGGATTAGTTGATGGTCTTGGAGTGGTCTCTGTATTGATTCAAAGGCATTTCTAACACCTAGGTATGTCACTCTAGGTGTGTGCAAAACCCCTTGATGTTTGGACTTGATCTGAGCCTTCAATTCCCTGTTTTGAAGTTGCTGTCTTGATTGGTCGACTCATTGGTCGATTGGACCAATCGACCAATCAATCGACCAATTGATTCTATTTTTGAAATTTGAATTCTGTCTCTTCTATTTAAGTCTAATCTCGGGAATACTCCGCCTCCTCTGCCTCCTAAGCCTCTGGAATGAGTTAGAACCCTAATCTAACCCATTCCCTTGCATTCTTTGGTGATCTCTCACAAAGACTTGAAGAATTCTTCATCCTCCTACAGCAAAGGTATGATTTCACTCACTCTTTCTTCTACCTCTGATTTTCTTTCTTTAATTTTGTTCTTCGTTGAGATCAGGAAGAAGATGATGCACTCTTGCAACCATCTCTTCCATGATCTCATCATGATCTGTAAGATCCATGATCATCATCATGATCTTAACCTCAGCTAGTGGAATCTTCGAAACCCTAACCCTAATCCTTTGAAACCCTAACCTGTGAGATCATCTGGAGAGATTTTGGTAACCTCCATTGTGAAGGAAAATCTTCTCGGGTAATATTGTGTTAACCTAAGCTTCATCATTGAATGACCCTTCTTGTTATTTTTGGCTAACAATTTATCTCCCTTCATCCAGAGCTCTCAATTATTTTCCGAGGGAACCAAAAAGGGTAAAACCCTAATTCTTGGGTAAGATCAAGAACCTCTAGTTTGATCATGGTAACCCAATCAACGTGTTTCTATACTATATCTATAATCCTCATATCCTAATTCTTGAATCTTTGATTATAATATTTTTCTCTCATAATCTATGTTTAACCTAGTAGGTTAACCTTTGTGTTCCTAGGTTATAATTTGGGAACTTGATTTGATTTATGATTTGATATCCTCTATACCCTAGAATACTACCATGATAATTCCCCTCTGATTTGTACCCTTTTGAACCATCGAATTCGGTTCTGGATTCTCAAAATTTGGATTCTTGCAGAGGCCTGTCTGCATTGGTTGACTCATTGGTCGACTGGTCTAGCAGACCAATCAATCGACCAATGAGTACAGCAACCTCAATCTTGGTCTGTTTCGATTGATTTATGATCTTTTCCTTTATGCATCTTTCCTAACATGTTGTGTGCACTTGTTTAGGACTGTCTTCTCAGGTTTAGTCAAGATCATACTTGATTCTTTAAGATTCCATCCAAGTTAGAAGGTAAGGACAGTTAATTCCTTAACTACATAGATTGCTTGTTCTCTGGTTTCTACTTTATGAAACTATGAGATTACCTACTATTATTGTATTTTAATTCTGATCTCCTACTGTGAGAACAGTAGCACTTGTTTATATCATCTTTTTCATTATTCATGTTATATGAATTACTTATTACTGCTTAATCTGATTTTGCTTTTACATTCTCTTTTATATGATGAACTACTGGTTGTGTATGTCATGACTGATCTGAGAATGTGTTTGCCTAGGTATGGTTTGGGATTGGGAAGTGTCCTTTTGACGCTTCTGTCCTTGGACATCGGAGGGAATAGTATGGGATGTTCTCCGAAGATGCCCATCGATGCTTTCCCGAATCATTGATTGTCATTCCTAGGGCTGTCTAGTAGTGTTGGGCTAGGATGTCCCCGTTATATCAGACCTGATTCGGAAGGGTATTGAGACCGAACGACCCGTGGTAGCAATGGAGATTCACGGGCGCTCAAGACCGGTAACCAACCCGTGAGAGGACGGGAATCACATTGTGGGTGCCATTTATTGGAGGGTTGCATATGGCTAGACTTGGGCTCATGGGCGCTCAAGACCGGTGAAATGATCCGTGAGGGGACATGAGAGCTTCCCGTTTACCATATATGGATAACCAATAGGGTTGATGAGTCCGCAGTCCGGGACTATTAGGACTCTAGTGGAAAGGATACCGGAAACGATCGCCCGGGGCGAGGAATGGAAGTATCTAGACTTGAGTTGATGTAACTGACTAGATGACTTGCATTGGGTTAGGCTTTTCCCTGACATGTGCCGGTACTTATGCCAAATGGTTGTGAGAGAGTGTGTTGACTTAACCCCCTGCCATGGTTTGTCCTGAGGGATGCAGGACCCATTACCAACCGGCTGCCCAATATATCTTAAATGGTTGAGGGAACCCAAGATATCTTATATGGTTGAGGGTATGAGCGGACCTTCCCAATGAAGTACGGTGCTATGACTTAAAGCATGTCTACCATAGAGACCAGCATACATAGAGTTTAGATGCATTCATACATTATCTGTTTCATATTGCATTGCATCTTGTTATGTTCTGCCACATGTTATTTATGTTGTTATGGATTAACTATCTTACTGAGTTTCTTCGAAACTCATTCCTTTTTGTATATTCTTTGTTTAGATTATCCTGCAGGTACAGATTATTATGACGAGCAGTACAGTGAAGCACAAGTCGATGAAGCGTATTACACGCAAGGTGCTAGCGACGATCAAGATTACTCTGATGATCCCCCGGCGGATCAAGCTGCGTACTACTTTTGAAAACAGCATAGAGTTTGAACGGATTCATTGGATTGACGAAGTCCATACTTATGAAGACGTTATCTATAAACTAGAAGACGCTTGATCTTAGTTTATTTCTTAGTACATTTGTTTCAGTTGTAATTCCTTTTGACTTTCATGCTACGTTCCGCTATCTTGGTGAAGTGAGTTTCTGCCTCACTTTACTCTTTTTGATATCATTGGATATCTGGTATCTTTTCTGCACTCTGATTATACTGATTATCCATTATTGTTTTGAACCTTTGTTTATAATATTAAACCTTGATTATTTCCTGTTTATGATTATGTTATTGTATATATGGGAGGATGATTTCCTCGATACTTGATCTTCGGGGCTGTGGATCACACTCTCAAGTATGCCAGTTAGGGTACCGGCTGGGAGGATGTGACATGGTTGTTCAATACTTGATCTTTGGGACTGTGGATCACATACCCGGGTATGCCTGGTAGGGTACCGACTGGGTGGATGTGACAATACTATCCTTAATGTGACATCAATCTCCAATTGGGGAGACAAAATGGGAGATGCTGTACTCGAGGTTGGCTTTAGACGAATGAGAAGCTTCCTCACCAGAAATGAGCATTTAATGATACTCAGTGCATTCAATGCTGAAATTATTATTGTGATTGATGTCTAGATAAAGATACGTCGAATCTCCTATTAACATTACTTTTGCCAGGAAATCACATGATGAGAGCTAGGTATCACCATAATGCCCACTTCTCAACTTCTCACAGAGACATTCCCTGGAGAAGTGCCTAATCCGAGATGCATCAGGTAACCATCCTAGACCAGATTTGAGCCACTAGTTTGATTCAGATGGTTTGTTCTGGTTCAGTGGCTTGAACCATAATGAATATAACATCTCTCAACTTAAAAGGTTAGAAAAATCAAGATTCACATCAAACTTATTCCACCTATTTTTCTTCCCCAAGGATGCCTTTGTTTGCAGGAATAAACTTGGGTGGATAAAAAGGGGTGGGAAAGTTGTACTTGTTTTCCACAAAATTCCAAGTATTGACTTGTTTGGTTGCCTGGGGTGGGAAACTCACCCGACAACTCTAGCCACCATGGAATCCTTGTCGAGGCTTATTTTCCCACCCCAGGCCTTCTCAAAACCCCACGATTTTGATGGGATTTTGAGGGAAAATGAGGGAGAGTTGAGAAGACTTTGGTGGGAGATCTACAACTGTTTGGTGGGAGGTTCGGTGGAGATAGTAGATGATCGAGGAGGTGGCCGGTAGCAAAGGCAAAGGCAGAACAGGGGCGCAGATCGCATCATCTCCTCTCAGTCTCAGTTGTATGGCATTGGCAGATTTTGAAGCAGCGGTGATCTACCGATGAGTGGATTTCCATGTTTTCAGGTTTAGCTGAATCTCAAATCCACCATTTTGATTTCTCTAATCACCATGTAGTAGCGTAGGAATCATCAGTGGCCAGCGGCATCGGAGGAAGAAGAAGAAGAGAAAGAAAGAGAAGAGAACCAAGGAGCGGCAGTGCCAAAAGAGCTCCACCAACTGCACTACTGTCACATATACCACCACCGCATGCAGGCGCGCACAGAGAGAGAGAGAGAGAGAGAGAGAGAGAGAGAGAGAGAGAGAGAGAGAGAGAGAGAGAGAGAGAGAGAGAGAGAGAGAGAGAGAGAGAGAGAGAGAGAGAGAGAGAGCAAAGCACATATACCACAACACGCACAGAGAGAGAGAGAATAACATGTTGTTTACCCAAAATAATAATAATAATAATATACCCTTAATCCAAAATACTTTGCCGTCCCACCTAACCAAACAAGTATTGGGGTGAGAAAGTATATTCATCCATGCCAACCAAACACAGGAATGGAATAGAAAAAGTTACATTTCCACACTTTACTATCTTGTTTCCCACCCCACTAACATATGGGACCCACAAGTACAACTTTCCCACCCGTTTTTTTTCCAAAAAACAAACGCATCCTAATTTTCCTTTCTTTTTTTTACATGGAAGTATCACTTTCTCTCTCCCCCTCTTTATGTTTCCTCCTGTGGTTTCTCCAAGAGTAGAACTAGTGCAAGTTGGTGCCAGATCGAACCGAGATGGATCATATAACAGAAGATGGATCTACAAATTTGGTTAATCTAGGCTTCTTCAAGGAGCAACTAGAACAAAACGGTTGAACACTTCTAAAATTAGGTGATAGAGAAGAAGAAGAGAATGAAGCTGTACATTGATTTTGATAGAGTCTAGAGTGAAAAAAATGTAGATCTAGAAGAAGAAGACAATGGAGAAAGAGAGGAGCTCAACAGTTCACAGAAAATAGAATTGGGAATTCAAATCTTCATAGGTTGATTTTCATGAGTGTTACAGTCATTATGGTTCAAGCCAATGGACCGGAGCGGAATATTTGGACCAAGCCAAGGGTTCAAATCTGGTCCAAGATGATCCATCTGATACTTCTCAGACCTGGCACTTCTCGAAAGATATATCAGCTGAGAAGTGTTGTGTTTTGTGCGCTTAACTAACACTGGTCCCTTTATCTGAGCCCATATTCATTTAGGGGTATTACGAACCTTTACTATTGTGGGAGTGGTTAAAGGTTAGGGTTTTATATTATAAATATCTTCTTGGGTCCTCGTAGCCGTCACACGCAATATTTGGGTTTGAGATTGTTTCCACAAACACTAAAACGAAGGATTCCAAAAGGTGAAAGGCTACAGAAGATTCAAGGAGAGCAAAAGGAAGATCTACGACAAGAACGCACTACAGTTATTTATTTCTACGCTTCCGTGATTTTATTCATAACTATGATATAATTATTATAGGAACAATATAGATCCTGGTGGATCCAACAATTGGCATCAGAGCCATTTTCTATAATAATTATAGATGTTATGAATTCTTGATTTCTATTGTGCGATTAGATGGGTGTTATGTTGTTTTTATTTTGGATTGGACCCAATGGGAAATCAAGGGTTTAATTGAAACCCTAAATCAATTGTTAATTTGATTTTATTTTGGATTGGATCCAATGGGAAATCCAGGGTTTAATTGAAACCCTAGATCATCTGTTATTTTGATTTTATTTTTTGAATCCAAAAATAAAAGGATCATAATGATATAGTTTTTGTTGAGAGAGGGCAAGAGAAGTATTAAAAAAAAAAAAAAAAGGGGGCAAAATTTGAAGCTGTGTGGGCGCACTGTACGCGCACAGCACGAAGCACGCCCAGAAAGGGTTCTTGTCAAAAAAAAAAAAAATTATGTTTTGTCGAAGCTGGTGGACTCGACACTGCTAAAGGAAGCCCATGCTAAGAAGGAGAATAATAAGAATATGGACCCGAATCTTTTTCAAAATCTGTCTTCCTGAGCAATTTTGCTGAGGTCCTGCGTAATTAATGCGCAGGACCGTCAAGCGAGCCGCCCGATTAAATCGGACGGCTCGCATCATCCTTCCATTAAAATAATGTAAACAACCTGTTAAAGCAGCTTTTTGGGAACGGTTCGGTCCAATGACGCTAAACCGGTTCGAGTTGGGTTGTTCGACTTTCTCTTTTGAGTTGTGGTATATGTTATAAATACGTTTTATAAAACACAACGTACATACAATTGTTTTATACCTTTAACAAAATACAATTGTATACGATACGAAGTGATTTCAAACCCATGCGCGGGTAAATTTTGAATTTTAAAATATTTTGAAAAACACAAAACCCATTCTTTCACCGCCCAACCCTCATTTCGTTTGTGAACGATTTCGAGCTCTGACGTTCTGGAGAAGAAGAAGAAGAAGAAGAAGAAGAAGAGGTTGAAACTGAACCACAAAGTGGAGCACGCGATTGTGATGCAGATGAATTTCGACGAGGACGAAAAGGAATTGGAAGCCATAGCGAAACAGTTGCGGGAGCTTGACGAGTTGAAAGCTTCCCAGTTTTGATCGAAGCAGAAGAGGTATAGCTTGAAGCAGGATGCAGCAGCTTCAGTTGCAGGTCGCTTCCCAATTTCGATCGAAGGAGAAGAATCTTGAAGCAGAAGAAAGAAGCCCTAGTTTGAGGTAAGTTTCCAGTGTTCTGGTGTCCCTCTTCGGTTCTTCCATCTTTCCTTGCAATTGTTCCCTTTTATCGTAGAATGAAAAATTTTACCAAGAATTACAGGTTGTGAATATGATCTAAAGAAGAGAATTTTCTGATAAAGAAGGAAACAGAAAGAAGAGTTCTTGAAGGTTTGGATTCCTGGTCAATCAAAGAGGTTTCCGAAGAAGATACCGTATTAATTTTTATTTTTTTTTGGAGGAAGTGGAGGAATGGGTGGTGGTTTGGGGGTTTTCATGTAATGTGGGCTCGGTTTCTTCTATTTTTTGAACAAAATGTAATTTCTTTATGGTTGCGATCTCTTATGGGTTTTAGTGTCACTTTTTCTGGTCTGGTTTTTGAGGAAAATCATCATTTGGGCTTGTGCGAAATTCAACTGATTTTGGTTAGGATATCCCCATGGTTCGTCTGCTTTACTTAGGATGGTTGGGTTGACGGTGTGGGATTTCTAATGATTTTGTTGATTTCTGGAGTCTGGTGGCAGTTTCGACTATTTAATTCTGGTGTTGACGCTTTGAATTTGAACTATTATAGGATTGTTGTAATTTGTTTCAGGGAAAAAAATTTATATATATACAAAGGAGATCTGCGTGGTTTCTTATTTATATGCGTGGTTTCTTATTTATATGGGTGAGTGATGAAATGTTGTCTTCTCTGTTTAATTATTCTAATTGGAAATGGAGTCTCCGGTTCGATTATTATATCTCTTGTCTCACTTGTTATTCCTGCAATTTTTTAATTTTTCCATGTTACAGCTGCAATTGAGATGATCAGAAAACTCTCCAGTCTAATGAAACATAATGGGACGTGACAAACGGAGAAATCAAAGAAGTGGTGTTAGAGCAGGATTGGGGAGGATGGTGAAATGCCTTTGTTCTGGAGAGCAGATAATAACAGATGAAATGGTTCCCTCATCTGACTCGTTGGCCACCAGAGACTATTCGGCCAGTCTCTACTCTATCGAATTGGTGAAAGTTAGCAGAAGCCAGATACTAGCAATATTGAAGAGGCTGAATCATCCCTTCGTGAAACTAGCTGTCTGAACTATGAGGTTTGTTACTACACATTATCTTGCATTTTGATTTTGCTGAGATTTGACAATGTGAATGTCATTCTGATTTTGGAGAACGGCATAGAAAACACATGTTAACCAATTCACCATATTCTATATTGGAAATATTACTTTTATAGAGAAAAGTTCCTTTTTGCTTTCCACATTAGATGATACAATGAGTTGGGTTGTGCCTGTTTGTGGTTATTTAGTTGACATTGTGGATTCGTTAATTGCTACATACATACATACAATTGTTTTATATTCATACAATTGTATGCTATATTTGAAAGATTACTTTTATAGGGGAAAGTGCCTTTGTGCTTTCCACATTAGATGATACAATGAGTTGGGTTGTGCATGTTTGTGGTTATTTAGTTGACATTGTGGATTTGTTAACTGTTGCATACATACAATTGTTTTATATTCATACAATTGTATGCTATATTTGAAAGATTACTTTTATAGAGGAAAGTGCCTTTTTGCTTTCCATATTAGATGATACAATGAGTTGGGTTGTGCCTGTTTGTGGTTATTTAGTTGACATTGTGGATTCGTTAACTGCTGCATTGTGTAAGATCATTATGGTCATATCGAGAAGACTATAGGTGGTCAATGCGTTTGTTTTCTATATTCTCTGGACCTTTACAGCTACTTGTATGGGATATGTCGATAATCATTGTGCTCAGTTCCTAGCTATAATGTTATCTGTTGGTTCTCAGAAATAAGTGAATCGCGGTCTTAAAAGCTTCGGCTATATTCTTGGCCATCTTCAACTCATTATTGTGGCGCTGTTTAGTTTTAACCTTCTGTCCTTTATCTTTAACATTCTATTCCCAACAAAAAATTTCAAAATTGGTTGTCTTTTGAAATCTTTGTTTCTTAAACTAATGGGTAGCTTAACATTGCTTAACATTCTATTCCTATGTCTTTTGGTTCTATGAATTTGGTCAAGAAGCTCAAATGCTTTTCTATCTATAATTCGGTTACGAAGCTCAAATACATTTCCTGTACACAGGAGGCTAGAGCATTGTTAGGAGAGGTCGAGTATAAAAAAGGAAATATACAAGTTGCTCTTTAATTTTCCATGCCCTTTTTTTGATCTGGCTTGTTAGGTGATACTTTAATTTTTCTGATCTGCTTTTTTGAACATATCTTGTACAATTTTGCATGCCTCTTTTTCTGGTTTTTTCTGTCTTTACACATGAATGTTTGTAGTTATTGCTGTAAATGACTTCTTTTTATAGAATGCATCTTTTATTTATCCATCTGGTGCATCTGATGGATCATCATATAATAGTTTTTTTTATCTAATATGGATGGATTTTAGCTTTATCTGGTTTAGCTATACAGGGGGTGGTTGTTCATAGACTTCATTTCATTAAATCAATACTTTTGACAAATACTGATGCTTGACTAATGTTTTCCTTTACATCATATTCTTAAGAACCTTCTTTTTCCTTCAATTTTACATTTATTTCTTGAAACCATCTATGGATAATCCCCCTATCAATCGTCATCTCAACTGATCCATCTTTTATACTTCTGTGTTTCTAAAATAGATATTGGAAGACACAATTAAATGTAAGATTAGAACCTAAATAGGTCTAATCTCAGTCTAATCCCAGTCAGCATGAAATAAACATCTCCAGGAACAAGAAAGCGGTTGGTGTGATCTGAAAAATGGTAACCTTTGAAATTCACATGGTTGGTATGTATATAAAGAAAGCTCATGACTTTGTTCTTGAGTTAAACTTCAACTATAGTGGAGTGAATGTATGAAGATGGTGTATGGTTTATGTGTTTTAATTCGCATCGTATTCTTCTTTATAATTGTAAACTATCAATTAATATTCAATAAGGAATCATTTAGGATTCCTTTTAAGTTTATTAATGTCTTTAAATTTTAGTTTGTGCATGAATATCGACTATATTTCACATGAATTTTTCAGACATTACCCATAAAGGAGGGAAAGTGAAATTTTGACGTGATGAAGTCTCTGGTGAGACATAATTAATTGAAGCAAACGTTCCAACAATTGGGTTAGTGAAGTCATCAACAAACTCAAACCAAAGTCCATAATCTTCAAAGGCGAATTGTGGATTTCATTCAGGAACAGGCATTTGTTAGGCTTCAAGTCACGGTGAATAATATTGTGCTGGTGTAGTGAACTTAAGGTATCAGCAATTTGCTGAACCACAGCTTCTATATATGATGCTTTGGACATCCAATTATTTTATTTGTCATATCAACCTTTCATATGACAATTACAGTCTGATGAAACAAATAATTGAAACATGACATTCATATTGAAACATTCTTTATTCCCTTTAAATTTGTATAAAACAATGATAGACCATACACGTCATTGTAATTCTTCATTTGAAAATTTCAGTGTGCATAACAGTGATTGGTTGGTCAATTATGGGATAGTATTTTTAGTTTTTATTTGGGGTTTCCAATACAAAAATACTTCACATAAAGAGTTGGTATGTACAGTTGTTATTCTAATTTACCAAAAAATTATGAAGATATGAAGGTTTTGTATGTATGAATGTGATAATGTTTAGTCAAACTTGGTAAAATTGAATGGTTTTGTTCTGAACCTATTTTAAACGGAATGATTCCGTTTCATCAGACTGATCAAATAGTTGAAACGGAATGGTTCTGTTATGAAGGTACTTGAAACTGAATGATTCTGTTTCATCAGATTGACTAGTTTCGACTATAAAGTATATTGCTACTTCTATTGTCTGTTTCTCAAGTCTGGTGTGTCTTACTAGAAGTTGGTGGATTTCAGGTTGCCACATTACATTCAGTACTTTACCAAATCGTTTTACAGCTGATGTAGTAGAGGAACTTTGTCTCAGTAAACAAACGTTGGTATGATTTATTTATTCTTTTTGAAACACGTATTTGCTTTTGAAATTATTTATTTTGAGTAGGTTGGATCTTGTTTCTTTTATTTTTGGTAGTTTGAATTAGGTTGATGGGCTGGAGCTCTGAGACAGATTAATGCTGCTTGATATGCGTATAATGGGAATATGTGTATAATGGGAATAACCGGGATGACCATATTTTAGTGACAGCATGAGCCCACAATCCTGCTGATCAGGTTGAACTTGTATGAGAGTCTAGTCAGTAGGTTTGAATCTTTCCTTCAAATGACTTCAAAATATTCTATATTTTGTACTATTTGTGAAAATTCGCATTCCTCAGTACTTTAGGTCATCAGTATAGTTCAATTCATATCAACTTCGGAAATATTAATCAGTAGAAGTTGGGTTTAATTCAATCAGAACCGTTCATTCTGTACTTTTGACTCTTAAAGTTCAACTGCTTTCATGCGCTTAATCTTCGTCATCAAGTTTTTTATCCTTTAACCTTTCGTATTATTTCCAGAAATCATGCATTTTCGAAAATTTTATTGGAATTCGGATTCCCAGGTTGTCATCAATTTAGGCGCTGATCTCAATATGTTTAACCATAATGCCTCTTGTGGTCAGCCGCCCCAAATGTTTCGTAATCATCAAATTCTGAGGTCAGCCGCCCCAAATCAAATCACCTCATTAATGCACTGTCCAGGCTTCCTTGACGTTATCTTCTTCTCCATCGTTTGATCAATAAATATTATTTGCTTCCCATCGCACGATTGTAATGCTCTCCTTAATCGTTTTTATTTTATCCACGTGTCTGGTCGCAATGTTTCCAAATCCACCGATAAACCCCAAGCGTCGATTACGAATAGTTATAGCCATCGATCTGAAGCATCGTATATTTCCCTCCACTTTTCAAGAGTCTTTTCATTATGTCACCTCATCTTCGTATTTATTTACTCCCTGTCATCCGCTTCAGGCCATAACCTACTAATTTTTTCTTCATACTCAAATTGCATTCCTCTGCAACTCCTTTATCATAATTCTTGAACCTTCGTTGCTGCTCTTTCTTCTTCATGGATCCCTCTATGAATTCATCAGGCCCCAGCACCTCCAAACAAGTGAATGCGCCTTCACATGTTAATGTTGATAGCCCTGCTCTGTATGCTGTGGACGAAGAAATAACTCCTTATGTTTCCTTGGACACCACCAAAGAAAAGTTGGACCCCAGACATGCTAGACTAGAATGGTATCCAACTACAGTCAAAGAATCTCACCTGTCGTCTTACCGTCAAGATTTCCATTTTCCTTCTAATGCCAAGTTATGGGTTCCTGAACATTCTGTGCGTCCATATAATGCTTGCCCCGGCGTTATTGCCATTTACCTCCATCACCTTGATTCTGGATTTAGAGTTCCTCTGATTCCAACTGTCCAGTCTTTACTTGAGTACTACCGCATCTGCCCTTCTCAACTTACTCCCAACAGTTGGAAGTTGGTTTACTGTTTCTTTGCCTTCATCCGTGAAATGGGCCGCACCCCATCTATCAAACTTTTTAGAAATTTTCACAGACTCAAAGTTTCCCGTGAGCGTGGTTATCTCCATTTTGCTCGAAGAACTTGTATTGCTAATGAGTTGGGTAAGAAAACCAAAATCTTCACCGACCACTCTATTTCTCATGACAACAAGAAATGGAGAGAAAGGTTTTTTTTTGTCATCCCCATTCCCAATTACCGCTCTCAATGGTGTTTCCATACAAAGGAATCCCTTCGTCCTTTGAACTAGTACACTGAGTGCGTATGATCAGGAAACATGGAACCTGATCCCGTCTGGAAAATCCATTGATGCAACAGAACTGAAGACTGAAGACTGATGCTGGATTGGCAACTCACAACCTCTTACCAGGTACATAAGATAGGTTTTTTCTTCTTCTTCTTCTTTTTTTAATACTATAAATTTTGTTTATTTGTTGACATCTGTTTCTTTTACAGGGACTGATGTTTATCAAATCCCTAACATTTATGAACTCCGAAAGGTTGCTTCAGAAGAACAGAAGCGTGATTCCAAACCTGAGAAGTCAGGTAAGAAAAGAAAACATTCTGTTGTTCGTCTAGTCAGCAATAGAATGTCCATCTAGTCAGCAAAAGGTAGACTAGGTACAAGAAGAAATTGTACAAGAAAATGCTGATGAAGAAATGCCCGATATTGAGTTTGTCAAAGTGATCTGGTGTTTGATGATAACACTTCTGTTCCCGCTCCTCCCTCTGAATTTGTTTATGAAGAGAATATCCGTAAGGATATTCCTAAAAATGAAAATGTTGTTGCTGATGATGATCCTGTTTTAGTTTTTGCTCCCCCTATACATGATCCTGCTTTGCCTGCCCCTGTTTTGGCTCCCCCTATACATGATCCTGATTTGCCTGCTGATGTTTTTGCTCCCCCTATACATGATCCTGCTTTGCCTGCCCCTATTTTGGCTCCCCCTATACATGATCCTGATTTGCCTGCCCCTGTTTTGGCTCCCCCTATACATGATCCTGCTTTGCCTGCCCCTTTTTTGGGTCCCCCTATACATGATCCTGCTTTGCCTGCCCCTGTTTTGGCTCCCCCTATACATGATCCTGCTTTGCTTGCCCCTGATTTGGTTCCCCCTATATATGATCCTGCTTTGCCTGCCCCTGTTTTTGACAATCATGTTCCAAACATAAACATTGCTATTGATATTGGTGAAGAGAATGCACAGATTGGTCCGCCAAATGAAGATTTTGTTCATGCTGCTCCCCTTGAATTTGATATGCTAGCTGATCCTCTTATTGGATCTAATGACGAAGAGAACATTACGGCTGAGGTTGTTGACATGCAAGTAGATTCTAATGATGCCGCTGTAAATGTTAATCCTGATAATGTGCTTGAAGCTGTGAACCCGCCCAAAGTGTTACTGACTCTGGTGACCATTTTTAGCCTATTTGGGGTTTGAAAGAAAATCATACTGCCAATTGGAATTGGGAAGTTGCCCATGAATGGGGGACCAAGGGTAGAATACCCCGTGACAAAAGAGAGACTGCTGGCATGTCTGATGATGGGCTTTACACACATGCCTGGGGGTAAAAACTAAACCTTTATCGTTATTGTTAAGATAAATTTCCTTTCATTATCCATTGTTTTGCTAAGTCTTTATCACTTTTTTTGCAGATGCTTTGGTGCTTCTTTCAATGCTTTTGCTGAGGTCTTGGAAAGACAGAAAAATCTGTCTTTGGAAAATGACAATTTGATCAAACGTACTTTTGAATTGAATGATCAGGTACAACAACTCAAGAATTGTTTCAAATCCTCATAAAGGAAATTAGAGTCTGCTCAGTTCAGAGAAAAGGATTTATGTTCTGAGATATATATTTTGCAAGATGATTTTCAAATTTCTTCTGATACATGCACTGTTTTTTGCAGGAAGAAGTTTCAGGTTTAAAGGATTCGTTAATGAAATATAAGGAAGACTTCTTGCAGATTGAGATGCTGAAGAATAATGCATTGGAGAGGGCCAGACTTGCCACTCATGAAAGAGATGAAATTCAAGGTAAGTTGGCAAGGGCAATTGCGTGGTCCCAAGGTTTTGAAAGAGAAACAGCAGAATGGAAAATCAAATTAGAAGAAGTGGAGAAATTGAATTTGAACTTTGAAAGAAGAAATGAATTGCTGCAACAAGCATTTGATTCTCTTTCGAAAGAGAAAGAAGATCTGGAATTCCAGAAAGACAATTTGAGTTTGGCTCTGAGTGAGATGTCCTTGGAGAAGGACAATATGAGGACTTCTTCCAATGAAGTATCTATGGAATTAGATAAATTAGCTGTTGCCTGGAAAGAAAGTGTAAAAGAGAGGACTTCCATGGTTGTGAAGTTTGATGAAGAGAAAAAAGAAGCAGAAGTGCAATTTGAACTTGAGAAGAAAAGAATGCAGGATGAGCATGAACTTCTCCTAAGTTCTGTTACCTGTGCAGTTGAAGAAGCAGGAGACAACCCAAGTTTCCTAAGGTTCTGCAAGACTGTAGTGAAAGTTTGTTTTGATCAGATTTTTTCTGAGATACTCAGGATCTGTCCAAACATTGATTTTAAATCGCTTCCTCCAGAGTGTGTTCCCTCTCGTAAGTTCTTTCATCTCAATAATTTGAAGCATCCTGACTCTGAGGATTCTGCAGATGATAATGGAGGAAGTGAAGAAGAGTATGAAAATAATGATTCTAAAGAGGAAGAAACCGAATGTTCAAGTAAGGATGGTGATTGTAGCGATGAATCACCATCCAAGAAAGATGATATCCAAACTCCTGCAGACCCAAATCTTTGATGTTTAAGTTTGAATAGAAACATTGAAAGTCCTTTCTTATATTTTTTGTTTTAGAAAAAGTCAGTTTCAGTATTTTTCTGATATATTAATATATCTTGCCCCTTTGTTCTTTTTCTCTATCAATTAATCTATTGTCTTTTGTAATAAGCATCCTTTTTGTCTTTTAATGGTTGGTTGAGTAGCATCCACCATGATTAGGCCTTCTTCTTAGCCGTTGGGCGACCCAGCGACTGCTTTATAGAATGGACTTAAACCGATAATCTTAGATTTAGACCGGAGTGAATCACCTTGAACTGAGGTTGGGGTATTTTATTGACAACACGAGCCCCATGCTGATCAGCTTCAACTTATTTGAGAGTCTGGTCAGGAGGTTTGAATAAATTATTAGGTAATTCCAGAATGTTGTGCACGTCATGATCTTGTAGATTTCATCGTTTTTGTTAAGAAAATATTTTCTCCACATAACAGACTTTTTAATATTCCCTCCACCTCGCAGAAATTTACTTGATCAACGCCCTATAATTTCCAAAATTAATTATATTTTAAATACTGCAACCTCAGACTTAATCGTTTTAATTAAGTCAATTTCCAAAAAAACAAAAATAAAAAATCCTTATAATTAAGTCGAACATTGATGGGCGACCCATCCCTTATTTATGAATACAAATAGTAATTTTATCGGGAGTCGATCCATCATTGCTTCGTAACCCTAACCATAGATTATTGTGCTCAGCCCACAAATCTCTGTAAGATCAGCCAAAATCCAAATCTATCAGACATTTTTGTTCTCTCTCTTCAATTTTACTTTTTGTCTTCTTTGACGTTTTCCTCCTTTGTGCCATTTGATCATAAATTAAAATTTTTCCCAACATGCGGTTATCATATCTCTCTTCTTTCGTTTGATATCATCCACGTGTCCAGAGGTAATGCTTTTAAATCAACTGATTGACTCCACGCGTCGAGTACGAATACATATAGCCATTGATCTGAAACATCATATACTTCCCTCCAATTTTTCAAGAAAGCTCCTTCCTCTATCGCCTTACGTCGTCCTTCTATTTATTTATCCGCTGTTATTTGCTCTCGCTCATTTGAAAACAAATTGTAATCATCCGCCATTTTCATTGCTCTTACTGCTCTTACTTACAGTCTTCGAATCGTTACTCTTCTCTTTTATCATTTGACATGGATTCTGCAAGTAATCGTTCAGCACCCAGTACTTCCGACCGACCTGATACTCCTTCAACTACTGATCAAACAGAGCAAACCCTAACTATTTTGTCGTCTGATCAAGTCCCCTTAGACTGGAAACCCGCTCTTTATGCTCATTATGAAGATATCGTTCCTTACACACCTGTAAATATGTCTGTAGAGAAGAAAGATCCAAGGTATGCTTGTCCGGAGTGGTATCCAAGTAAGCTTAAAAAATCGCACCTATCTTCATACTTGGAAGATTATCTCTTTCCCTCCGATGCTAAGGTATGGGTTCCTGGATCCTCTGAACGTCCATATGATGCAGAACCTGGAGTTATTGCTGTTTACCTTGATCATCTTGAGTCTGGTTTTAGAGTTCCTTTGGTTCCCATAGTTCAGTCACTGCTTGACTACTACCATGTCTGTCCTTGTCAACTTACTCCAAACAGTTGGAGGTTGGTTTACAGCTTTTTTGCTTTTATTCGTAGAATGGGGCGTCTCCCTTCTATAGAACTGTTCAGAAAATATCATACTCTGAAAGTTTCCCGTGAGCGTGGTTACATCCACTTTGCGAGAAGAACATGTATTGCGAATGAGTTGGGTCCAGATATCCAAATTTTTACTGATTCTTCCATCCCTCGTGACAACAAACAATGGCGAGAAAAGTATTTTTTTTGTGCCATTCCCACTCCTAACAATCGTTCCCGATGGTGTTTGCACTCTCTAAGTTCTTTTCTTCCCTTGAATAAGCATCCTGAACTTAATGAGTATGACCAAGAGACTTGGGATTTAATTCCCACTAGAGAACCAGTTGATGTGGCCGATCTAAGAACTGATGCAGGTCTTGCCAGCCATGGTCTTCTACCAGGTATACAATGAAATTGTTTGAGAAATTGTAATTTTTTTTAATATAAAATAATATTTGTTTTGCACTTTTACATTTGTTTTTTCATTAGGAACTGATGTATACCAAGTTCCCAATGTTTCTGAACTCCGAAAGGTTGTTTCAGAAGAAAACAAATTTGAAAAGGAACTTCAATCCAAGTCAAGGAAGTCAGGGAAGAAAAGAAAGCAGGATGTTAAGAAAACTTCAAAGAAGAAAACCAAAATGCCCAAAAAAGATGTTGCTGACGAGAAAATTCCATCTGATCGGCAAGAGCCGGATCAGGTAGAAAGAAATGAAGATGCTGATAATTCTCATATTGGGTTTGTCAAAGTTGTCCCTACTGAAACTCTGATTCAAATAGCGAGGACCTTAAGAAGTCGACTTCGCTCCATGGGACCTTCATCTGCTGAAGAGTTACATACTGCCAAAAAAGGCAAGAGAAAAAGACCTTCTGTTTCTCCCCCAATTGAAGTATCCTCTGTTTCCCCCCAATTGAAGTATCCTCTATTTCCCCCCAATTGAAGTATCCCCTGAGATAGTACCCATTGAGAAAGAAAGTTCAGTTGAAAAAGTTGTTGAAGAAGCCATTGATCCTGAAAATTCTTCTGGGGATGAGACGTTTACTGCCCCCATGTCACCTCATCTTCCCCATGATATTACTGCTGCCCCCTCAGAAAATACGGTTGAAGCCGAAAATCTAGGTGAGGACTTTTCTAGTTACTTTATTGATTAGTTGAAGACAATGGCTCACGAAATTGGTACACATGTTGCAGGTAATATCATTGATCAAATGGCTGATCAATTGTTTGGTGAGAATAGGTCTGTTCCCCCTCATGAAGATGAATATGAACAAAATATCCCGATGGATGTTCCCGACAATGATACAGTACTTGGTGATCATCCAGCTGTGATGTCGTTGTTGATGTTAACCCCCATGAAGTAATTGAACCCGCCAATCCTCATCTAATTGGTACTGGGCAGTTAGATGATGCCCAGACTGATGTTGATTCAGGGGATCACTTTAACCCAGTTTGGAATTTGAAGGAAAATCACACTGCTAACTGGAACTGGGAAGTAGCACGTGAATGGGGAACAAAAGGCAGAATTCCTCGAGATAAAAGAGAGACATCTAGCATGACTGATCCTGTTCTGTACTCATATGCCTGGGGGTAAGAAATGAATTTCCATTTCTCTTATTAAGGTTGATTGATTGAATTTTGGTTTTAATTTCATCTTTTATTATCTAGTTTTTATTAACTATTCATCACTTTGAATGCAGATGTTTTGGTGCTGCCTTTAATGCCTTTTCTGAAGTGTTGGAAAGAGAGAAGGTTCTTTCTTTGGAAAATGAGAATCTCATAAAGCGGCAGTTTGAATTGATTGATGAGGTAGAAGAACTGAGAAAAAGCTTGAAATCATCAAAAAGAAAATTAGAGGCTGGTCATTTCAGAGAAATGGAACTATGTTCCGATATAGATGGTTTACATAGTTATTTTGAAATCTGTTCTGATCTATGCACTGATCTGTAGGAAGAAGTGTCAAATTTAAGGGCCTCAGTTCTAAATCATAAGGATGAACTTCTTCAGATTGAAATGTTGAAGAACGATGGTCTAGAAAGGGCCAGACTTGCTACGCTTGAGAGGGATGAACTGAGAGAAAAATTAGCAAGGGCCATTAGTTGGTCTAAAGAGTTTGAGAAAGAAAGAAATGAGATTCTGGAAAAATTCCAGAAGATTGATAAGTTTAAGTCTGATTTGGAGCAACAACATCAATGTCTGCAGAAAGCCTTTGATTCAGTTTCAAAGGAAAAATCCGATTTAGAGTGTCAGAAAAACCAATTGGGATTGACCCTCTGTGAGACTTCTATGGAGAAGGATAATCTCAAAGTCTCTTTAGATTTGGTTTCTAAAGAGAAGGAAAATTTGAATTTTATTTTGGATGAGACTGTTATGCTTGAAGAAATTCAATTAGAGAGGAAAATTTTGAATTAGAAAAGAAAAGAATTGAAGATGAACATGAAGTTGTTCTGAGTACCATTACATCAGCAATTGAAGAAGTTGGAGATAATCCAGCCTTTCTTGGATTCTGCAAAAATATGGTGAAGATTTGTTCCGATCAGATCTTCTCTGAAATTCATAAAATTTGTCTAGCTGTTGACTTCAAGATGCTTCCTTCGGGGATTCTCCCCTCCCGGAAGTTCTTTGACCTTAGAAATCTCAAATATCCTGACTCTGATGAATCTGAAGGGGACAATGAAGAAAGTGAAGAAGAATATGAAGATAAAGATTCTGAAGATGGAGAAACGTCAAGTTCAAGCAAGGATGACGACTCTCCTGCTGACCCAAATATCTGATGTCAATCATGTTTTGGAAAGAATACTTGAAGAAACTCTTATTTTTTGTTGAAGTCAGTCTTTTTCTGATGTATTGGTCTATCTATCTCGTTCTTGTTTTGTATCTGAACATTGAATTTTGTATCTTTTATAAGATTGTCTTCGTGTTTTTTTTATCAAAGCTTTTGTCATTTAGTAATTGGCTGACTACCTTCTCCACAAATTTATAATCTTCAATCTGCATAATAACTTTTGTTAATCACATTCGGAAAGCATTATTAGGCATCGGAAGCCTTACTACTTCAGCCTGACACATGGAAAGTCGGGACCACCCTCATGGAAGGAATGACGCCTGGTCAGCTATGAAAAGCATGACCAGGCCTTGGAAGGCTGGCCACTTGAGCCAGACTCGTAATGAAGAAATACATAATGAAACAAAAGGGCGCGAAACCTCAAACTTTTTCGTTCTCTTTCCCTATTCAAGCTCTGATTTCTCTTTGTCTCTTGAATCGATTCAATCTCTAGATTTTTGGTTAGCTGACTCTATTTGTTCTTCGTTGACGCAAAACAGTTTGCTGAACCTCTCGATTTTTCTCGCTGTCACTCTCGATTTGAATGAAACTTCGACGCAAATAAGTCTCTGATAGGTTGTCGGCTCCCACGTTTCTCCCTCACGATTCTTCAAGTACCCCTCTAATCGAATCTGAATATTCCATTTGCCCTCAACATTTGAAGCAGCGCAATAGTGCAACTAAGGTGCTTCAGCTAAGCTCCATTCAAGCGGTGCATTTGGTGAGTCCGATCCCTTTTTTTCCTGGTTTTTCCTCTAACGAGTATCTACGTTGTGAAAACCTACTAATTTTTTTTTATATGTAATTAAGTTCAGTTGATATATGTGTGTATCAGTTCGTCAGACTATGTTTTCTGAGGCTGTTCCCTCTTTCAGTTGTTTGTGTTTACGGTTTGGTATTTTTTTTCTATATTTTTATTTGTAAATTGTTTTGAATCAAATGTTTATAACTTTGCTGCATTCATGTTGTAAACATGAGCGACTATACTTCACATTTTACAAGAAGGAGATCAACAATATATTTTGATTACTTATAGAAAGCAAGAAGGAGATCATTTCATTGAGTTTGATATGAGTCATATAAAAAACCCAGAACTGAGAGATTATATTGGAACAGAAAAGGCTTATTCAGTAGAATGGGACAACTTGTTTGAGTTCTTGAAAGACACAGCAGTCAAAATGTTCAGGCCTGTATACATGCCTACTACTAGATCAATGTGTGATCGGATGCCAGGTTCCAACTTATCTCATCGATTTGATTACGAATGAGTCTGATGCGATGGGAAGTTTGTGTTAAATTTTTGACATCTCATAATGTTTGTTGGCTTCATCTTTGAATTTGAATAATGTTAACTATTTTTCATAACTAAGTTTTGTAAATGTGTCTTTCTAGTGAACTGTCAACATTGGTGGACATGG
This sequence comes from Hakea prostrata, assembly GCF_041222555.1. Classification (NCBI taxonomy): domain Eukaryota; kingdom Viridiplantae; phylum Streptophyta; class Magnoliopsida; order Proteales; family Proteaceae; genus Hakea; species Hakea prostrata. The sequence goes on along the minus strand of NC_142601.1, from coordinate 29,638,426 downwards.
ATGCCAATGTGACACCTCGAATAGGCATGGAATTTACATCTTTTGAACAAGCATATGACTGTTATAACAAGTATGCGAGTATGATTGGGTTCAACATTAGGAAAAATTATTTGCACAGGTGCACTATAGATAAGACTATCATCATGCAACGGTGTTACGTGTGTAGTAAAGAAGGACATCGAAGAGAGAAACAAGTAAAAGTCAAAGGACAACGTCCTGAGACTAGAACTGGTTGTTTAGCAAGGTTGATTGTGAAAGGAGATAATGATGGACGATTACTAGTAGATAAATTTTGTGAGGAACACAACCCTGCTCTTTAGGATGAAGAAGTTGCACATTTGTTGCGCTCCTAGCGTGCAATATCAATTACCCAAGCCACAGAAATAGAAATGGCAGACAGAACTGGATTGGGGACCAGATTGACATATAATTTGATGGGTTTGCAAGTAGGGGGCAATGAAAATCTAGGTTTCACAAAGAAAGACTTGCAAAATTATTTGAATAGAAAACGGCAACGTGATTTGGCATATGGGGATGCCGGGAGCTTGATGTTATATCTAGACAATCAACGAAATTTAAACCCTGCATTTGTGTATTTTGTACAGATGGACAATGAGGATAAGTTGACAAATGTATTTTGGGCTGATCCACAGATGCAATGTGATTATCAACTATTTGGTGATGTAGTTGTGTTTGATACTAGTTTCTGCACAAACAAAGAAAATAGATCGTCGGCTGTGTTTGTGGGATTTAATCATCATAGGACTATGGTTATCTTTGGAGCTGCCTTGCTTTATGATGAGACAACTGAGTCATTTGAATGGTTATTTCAAACTTTCTTTGGAGTTAATGGTGACAAGAAGCCAAAGACAATTTTCACTAACCAGGACGCTGCAATGTCAAGGGCACTAACTGATGTTGCACCTAATACATTCCATGCATTGTGCACTTGGCATCTCTGGCAAAATGCAAAGAAACAACATGGATATTTGATGAGTGAGAAGTCACAATTCTCCAGAATTTTGTACAAATGCATCTACAATTATATAGAAGTTGAGGAATTTGAATTTGCATGGAGGAATTTAAGAGAAAATCATGGGGTTGTAAACACTGGTTGGCTAGATAGAACATATGAAATAAGGAAAAAATGGGCTTGTTGTTACATGAAGGATTGTTTCACACTAGGTGTGAGGAGCACACAGTTGGCTGAAAGTTTGAATGCTGATTTGAAACAATGTCTTGGACGCAAACTAGATCTTGTAAGGTTTATGAGACATTTCAAGGATGTTGTGGAGGCAAAATGTGCAAATGAAATGAAAAAAAAATTTGATGCACGAAATGAGGTTCTTGGAGGTGCACATAGGTTTAAACCTATGTTGATTCAAGCTTACCAGTTATATACTCCAACTATATTCAAACAATTTTTGAACGAGTTTGAATTGGTGGATAGTCACGGTATCAACAGCCAGAATGTGTCAAGTAATTATGTTGAAAATGTGATTTTGAAGGCAGATGTGACTAGTTCCTATACAGGTAAGGCATACACAGTATTGCGTAATACAGTAGAAGAAAGCCTAACATGTAGTTGTAAGAAATTTGAAACTGTTGGGATCCTTTGTGTCCATATCTTAAGAGTGCTCAATTTTCACCAACTCATGTGCATCCCAAACAAATATTTTTTGATGAGTTGGAGAAGATCAGTCCGAGATTTAACACCACTTGTCAGAATAGGAAGAGAAGGGGAGGCAAGGAATGACGTTGATGGGAAATTAAGTTGCTTACAGCGAAGTAGGCTGATTACTCCAACATGTTTGAAAGTCATTAACCAAGCCTGTGAAATGCATGTACAAAATGGTGTAACTACTGATCATTCTTCAACTAAGGTAAATGCATGTAGGGATCTCTTTTTGTATTGCTCATTTATTTATATTTCAAAGTTATTCTTACCTATTTGTTGTTGGATTATACAGCATGTACCTTCCTCCCAAAATTCAGTGCATATTGGTTAGGGTGCTGATCATTGATCAACTAAGCTAAATGCATGTACGGATCTCTTTTTGTATTGCTCATTTATTTTAATTTAAGAGTGATTCATACATGAGCGACTATACTTCACATTTTTTTAATGCACATTGAATTTGTATATGGATGGTGATACTAGTTTGAATAAAACAATGAGGGACATATGTTTCCTTGGTCACAATGAATGTAAGTCTTCATTTTAAAATTTCAGTGAGCATTACAGTGGTTGGTTCCTCAAATTGACTGAGCATATGAGTGAATAGTAAATGTGTACACTATAGGTCTCATGAAAGGATTGCCATCTTCCTAAACTCATCTTCCTCAAACAGTTATCTATCTATGTCATGGAAATTTTTTTCTATTTTAATTCTTTTCTTGTTGGGGGTTATGGGTGGTTAGGAGTTCCATGGACAGAGCAGGAGCACAGGACTTTTCTTGCTGGGGTACAGAAGCATGGTAAAGGTGACTGCAGAGGGATCTGAAGGAATTCTTCTCACCACAAGAAAGCAAAATAACCCAAACACATAAGAACAATACTAGATTATGCGATAAGACCTTCCAAGAACGAGATTGCCTAAGCTCCTAAAGTCACCTGAACTACAGCTCACTCTTGCTGTCACAAGGTCGATCGATCAAAATAAATCATCTACAACCTCACTATCAGTTGGACCCATTAGTGTGATATGATGACTATCAGTAGCCATTAGCCTGTATCCTCTCAATGTTAGTAATCTTCCACAGTAAGGAACAGCCAAATAAACTACAGCTCACTCTTGCTGTCACAAGGTCAATCGAACAAAATAAATCATCTGCAACCTCACTATCAGTTGGACCCATTAGTGTGATATGATGACTATCAGTAGCCATTAGCCTGTATCCTCTCAATGTTAGTAATCTTCCACAGTAAGGAACAGCCAAATAAACTACAGCTCACTCTTGCTATCACAAGGTCGATCGAACAAAATAAATCATCTGCAACCTCACTATCAGTTGGATCCATTAGTGTGATATGATGACTATCAGTAGCCATTAGCCTGTATCCTCTCAATGTTCGTAAGCTTCCATATCGTAAGGAACAGCCAAATAAATGAATCAACAAACAAGCAGAATGAGCCTTATATCCGAATGACACTAAAATTGGTGCCTTACATTAAGGATAGTGGTTGTCTAACAAAATTTAATTCTTGTATGTCTAAACTGGATACAGTACATAACAATAAATATGTAATACCCAACCACTTGACCATTGTCCTCTTGTCTAGCTTACAGTACTGACACAAAAGTACGGCATTTACATGTTTGCTGAATAAAGTACATAACAAGAAACTAAAAAAACCCAAACACATAAGAACAATACTATATGATACAACATTGTGATTCGGGCCAACACTGATTGATTGTGCACTTGATGAGTAGGGGCTCGCCATGCAGCACCCAAATTCAACTGATTGCCTAGTGGGTCGTCATATATTATTTGCGATCTCACTTCCTTCTTACTATTCACACTGTTATACGAAGTTGAAGCTTTAGAATGTACGTACGTTGCTGCTACTTCACTACCACACATCTTATCTACCCAAATAAAAGAATGTGGATGCTTTTCACCATTTGAGCACCTATAAAATCTGCGACCAGGATTTTTTGTTGTGTTTGAAGTCAGCAGCAACATCCTGCCTTGCCCGCAGTAGCATAATGGAGTGGGTTGCTCCATTAACATGGAAGACTGCTCTTCACAATTGCATCCGCCCATGATTTAAACAAGGATAACACAACTGCACCAAATTGACAACTCATCAAGCACAACGGTGACTCAAATATGGAGATCTACAATACTAACCCCTTTCTTAACTCAAAGTTTGATGATCAACTATGTCAAAACAAAACAAAACAAATATGATCAAACAATACAAACTGCAAAACATCATCAAAAGTCCTCAACCAATACCCTTAAATCAGTGCAATGATACAGATAATATAATGCCTCCCTTCCCCACCACAATTCACAAAATACTAATCCATACATTCTTATAGGAACTTATATTTTTAATTCTAAAATCATTCCCCGCCACAAGTCTGTACAAACCATAAATCAGATTATATATATCATATGGAATGGCCCCTATAGCCACATAGGCCTGACCAACTTTGGATTTAACATAAAGCTCCAATTATTATAAGAACATTATCTCCTGACTGTGCACGAAACCATTTAATTTAAACACGGACGAAATGTTTTAATAAGCCAATGCTAAAACAGCACCATATTAAATGCAAAAAAACATGTCATAGGAAACCAACAAATTAGAACCGATAAATATTTCAATTGTAAAAAGAGTGAAGCTTCTGTCAGATAATATTGCACTCATGATAGAGCAAATAGCCACAGCAACAGAAGTATTATCCCACTGTTCTCCATCATATTTTACCTGAAAGTAGAAATCAAATTCCAATTTCAAAGTACAATGTCAGGATTATAATCTGAAAGCACATTTCAACTTTTCATTCACATGACTCGAGCCGTTGGAGCTTACAAAAGACACCAAAAAACATATAAGGTTTCAAAGAGGGAGTGCTCAACAATAGTTTTGAACACTACTACCAAAATATCACACTACTTGGAACAAGTTTACTAAAATCCAAATTATTGGATAGAACAGTAGAAGTAGAGGCAGAAATAATATTCCATCTACTTGATTCTCCAATCTCTTCCTCAATCGATATCTTCTCAGCCTCTCAGCCTCTTCCTCTAACAAAACTTGCATTTCAGATTTTAATACATATCTAGGAGGAACAACATGTCTATAATTACACTCTTTACCACCATTAGGACAAACCTACAACCAACCATATTGCTTCTTGTACACTACTTCCAAAAAGTTTATACAAACTATGCATATAACCATGACTTTGAGAATAGAGATAATGCTTTCTACTTACAACCAACTACTATCACCATTGAAAGAACTACTAATGATGTGGAGAAAATAAAATATCAAAAGCATGAAATGTTGAACAAGTATATGGCACTAGGTTAGCATGGTTTAGGAGGTTATAGGCTCAACTAAAAAGAAGGAAACAAGCGAACGATGTATAACATATTAATAAACAAACAATGGTGCTGATTACTCACATCTTGTATTGTTGTACAATGGAACTGCTTCAAACAATTTTTCTTCTCACTTATGTTTTGGTTGTTTAACAATATCATAGAAATCCAACTGAGAGCACAAGTCTGAGAGATTAGATCAAAATGGACTAAGCCATAGAATTTGAGCAACATACGAAATTCAGATAAGGCAAGCAGGTTTTTTTTTTTCCTGAATCAAGGAGATCATGAAATGCAAAGTTTGTCTTTGAAGATGCATAGGTAAAAAAAAAATGGAAACGTCGTTAAATTCCAAAAATATGAAACAACATATTCTCTATTAGTAAAATAAAAAGCCCGAGTGAAGCTATTGTGTTCAACAAAACCAACCCGTACAACAGACTTTGGGAACAAATCCAATCACCTTTGCCAAAAAATCTATACCAAATCTAATCAGAAACCGAATGGATACCCTTAATTCAACACTTAGGCAAATAATAAAATAATGATTTCAACAGAAATATTATAAATCAGATGTCATTACAGAAAACCCACCGGTAAATCTTACTTTCACAGAGTCCAAAAGCAGAAGCTCTCCACTCAGTGAAAACTCAACCGCGTACGGCTCGATTCCAACCTTACTCCCATCGTTGTCTTCATCTTTTTCTTCACCTTTACAGCGTCTCCTGAAATTAGGGTAAATGACAAAATGAGCAAGAAGTGATGCGAATAATGTAAACCAGGAGCATTTTAGGAGAGAATAATGGCACCATTTCGTGTTTCTTCTTTAAGAGCAAAACGCTGGAACGAGAACCCTAACTGCTTCAAGCTACTTTATCTTCTTCAAGAACGCTGTAACCTATCAAATTGGGAAATGCTACTCCGCAACTTCTTCTTCAACAACGTTGGAACCTCTCAAACTGGGAAATGCTCCTCCGCTACTTCTTCTCAAATTGGGAAATGCTCCTCTGCAACTTCTTCTTCAACAACGCTGGAACCTTCCAATTCATCTTCGTCTTCCAATTTTCCTTTGCAACATGAAAATGGATTTGGGGCTTTTGATTTTGAAATGAAACACGAGATGTAGAAAACAAACGCTTTTGTAATTCTAAATTTGAAAACGTATTTACCCGCGCATGGGTTTGAAATCGCTTCGTATCATATACAACTGTATTTTTTTAAAGTTATAAAACAATTGTATGTACGTTGTGTTTTATAAAACGTATTTATAACATATACTACAACTCAAAAGAGAAAGTCGAACCGCCCAACTCGAACCGGTTTAGCGTCATTGACCGAACCGTTCCCAAAAATCTGCTTTAACAGGTTGTTTACATTATTTTAATTGAAGGATGATGCAAGCTGTCTGATTAAATGCGAGTTGTCCGATTTAATCGGATGGCTCGCTTGACGATCCTGTGCATTAATTACGCAGGACCTCAGCAAAATTGCTTCCTGAGCTGGGTTGAATCCAATGCTTGAAGTGACAAGATTGGACCCCTATTAGGATAGATCAATCATCAAAGTTGTTAGCCGTATAGGCCGATACGTATCAACACTGTTGAAAATTTCTTTTAAGTATCGGCAACAAAGGACTGGTTATTGGATAGCTACACAAGCAGGCCTTGCACGCTTGCACGAACCCAATCCAATTAAGGAAATATGTTGGAGAAGTGGAGAGTAACGCAGACTAGATCTCCTATTGCGTAGTTAATGATGGCTGTCAACTTGCTGGGCTAGCTCACCTATTGGGCCCATTTTGAAGCCCAAGACCCTGCTCTTATTGGGTATGATGGCCCAAGCCCATTAGACCAAGGAGTTTTACACACATCCCTATCTTCCTGTTCATGGCACTTATATCTATTGAATCAGCAGCTACGAGGGACGGGTGCTTGAAGCCACCGGCCCAACCCCCCTTGGCACAAAAAAAAAAAAAGGGGGGAAATATGGGATTGCCCCATGGTGCCTTTTGGGGTTTTGGGGGGGGTATTATTGGAAGATTTTAGGGCCTCAACAGAGTTGTGCTGAGGTTCAGTTATCCAATAATCTCGCCTTGGATCTCGGGGGGAGAATTGTTGGGAGGTGAGATTGAATGCATGATCAGTGAAGGCTTCTTGATGGTATCCAAATGTTGTCAAGGCGTGGAACACCCAAACTGCCTATGATGAATATGGTACATCAATGAACTTAGTCTTACTAGACCTGTTGGACAAGTCCATGCTCTTGTTGTTGGCAATAGGATGCCTTTTGCTAGAACACATGATGGTAATATATTGGCATGGAAATTTGATGCCCAAGTAATTGCCTTCAACCAGTCGCATCACTTCATGGCCATGGTATTGGGTCATGTATTAAGATGGGCCATGGAATTTGCATGCGGCTTATCAAAGGGCAAATGGGGTAAAGAGCTGTCTTGGCTACTTAATGCTTGGATTGGCTAAAAGAACCAAATTTCAACCTATGAAATATCACCCCAGATTAAAATATTGTGTTTGTCGATTGGCTATGATAAGTATATAGGTGGGTCCCACAACATATTGGGACCATATTCTATATATTTATTAAAGTAAAGCTTGGTAATGACAAAAGCTGTTTTTTGAATTATAATCAATTTGTTTATTCCTACAAAACCCTAGTGACTTGGGTAAGCATGCACGTTTCTTTAAGATACCATTACATTAGAACTTAAATCAGTTTGATTAATTTGATCAATTGCTTCTTAATTTGAATTAAATATTTGTTTCAGTTTTTTTATTTTTTATTCTAATGGTGAAAACTTCTAGTTTTATCAATAATTGATAGTTGAGGATGTATTGTGAATCAGAAGACATGGTTTCGAGTGGATTTATGATGAAAAAAGTGTGGAACAGTGTTTCTTCTAAATATATTAAATTTAATCTGTTGGTTCCCCTCTTTGTTACTAAGGTTTGATGTGTGTGAGGTAGCATTCCTTTGTGGGATATGAGATGGTGTTACTCGAGTATGTGGCTTCCCAATTTTGTAAATTTTCACTTTCTGAGGCTTACGTTTACTCTCTTGGCCATAAGTTTGTTTTTCAGTATTATTGCCTTCCAAACATACATGATGAGTGGCTTGATGAATATCTGGATCCCATAATTGCATCTTGATTTTGGTAACCTATATTTGGTGCAGTTGGTTAGTGATCCTAAATGTTTTTTTCCTATAATAGTTAAATCTAGTCCAAGTTGACTCAACCAACTAGGTGATAAGAATTTTAGAGCATTGTCTGTGCATCACTTATGCTTCAAAATCATGTGAACCTTACGTATTTGCCGCTTTCCTATATGGTTTGTTAATTGAAAATGGTAGAGTATCCTTGGTAAATTGTTTGGTAAATTAAAAGTTCATGCAAAGTACATGGTTTTGATGTAGTTGACTTAGACAGTTAGTGAACCCAACTGTCATCCAATCCTATGAAAATAGTCATGCATTTCTAGTTATAAAAGAGAATAAAATATTGAAGCATCTTACCAGATTCTAGAGATTAGATTTTGGGCACTATTTATTCTCTCTCTCTCTCGGAGGAACTTAGAAGTTTCCAAGAAAGTCAGTGTGAACCCTCCTATTGTCTTTAGAAATACTATGTTGGACTAAAGTTTAAGTTATTCAACTTAATTTGATTACTGCAAATGCTTGGCTTATCCATTATCCTGCCGTTGGGAGTCCTGGATTGGGATGACTACCTAAGTGAAAAGTCAGCTTGGTATACCTTGGCATGGTTTACAGTTTTGATAGGCATGGCAGGCCAACTGACAATTCTTGGTATTGCAACATGATTAGCCCATCCTCTACCCTATGAATGGTGATACACATGGATGATTCTACATCATGATATGGATGTCATGTGGTTTTGTAAACCTTCTAGAACACACTTCTTTATAATGCATTTTGGAAGAAGTATGGAGATTGGTAACTTGAAACTTTAGTTGGTTGTGTTTTATACTAATATATATATTGTGCGTATTTTTGTTTTTTTGACTACAAATCTTTGACGGAGATAATAAGAGGAGTGCAATCCACCAAAGTGGCATCACTCCACTTTCCTATTGTATGTCATAGTAGTCAAAGTTTGGTGACATTTGCTTAAATGTGATTCATCTACGTAATGATGGTATATGCACACAAGTAAGAGTGAATAATAATTTAAGAAATTTCATTTACCCAAAGATAATGAGATTTTAAAGAATATTGTTGCACTCATTTTAATGTGGGTTAATATATTTGTTTTGTGCCAAAGAAATATTTCTGTAAAATGTTTTTGCTTTATAAAAGTTTCTAGAATATAGAAACAATTTACATTGGATGTGCATAGTTGTATTTTCATTGAAAGAATCCCATTATAAATTATCTGCAAATAGGATTACATAATATTATGATAGAATTATATGGAACCCACCAAAGTGGTAAAATATAATTTTATTATAGTATTTTGTGATCCAATGTATATATAATTACTGTAGAAAATTGATGGTGTTCACCCAAAGGTGTCATCATCAAAGTATGTTTATGCACATGTTTTTAGAAGAATATGATGACTTAGAAGTACCATTAACCCAAAGGTGTTGGCACTTTCAAAGTCCTATATCCCGCGGTAATTGCAAATTGTAAGGGGACTAGTGTATTCTCAACCCAAAGGTTGAAGTGTAGTAACAGTCGGCAACTCTTACCAGCATGATGGTAATTTTTCCTTCTTTGGCAATATATATATTTTTTGTCATTATTATTAAATGAATGTCTAAGATTGACTTTGATAAGTTATATATGTCATTTAAAGTACCATCAAAATGTCTTCCGCTTACTAAGGCACTTTCAGTGGGAGTTGTTAAAAATCATGTTTTCAGTATGGGTGTCTTATAATATTTTGATACTTTCATTTAGTGGGAATTGTTATTGTTTGTTTTTATTCAACATTCTTTGACTTCATTATGAAATTTATTCATTAATAAAATGGTTTTTTTGTTTTCATCTTGTGTAATGATTAATAGTAAATAATGTAGATTTACATTTGCTACATTTGATGTTCTAATGACAATGGCAGTATTTAGCCAAGGTTTTAATGACAATGGCGGTATTTAGCCAAAGTTCTGATTTATGACGGTATTTAGTCAAAGTTCTGATTTATGGCGGCATTTAGCCTAAATCTTGGTTAGCAATTTTGCCACAGGCGGTTTTGCCAAAAGGCAGTTTTGCCACAGGCGGTTGTGCCAATGAGCGGTTTTTGCTAAAGTCAGATATTAATTGGATCGATCAATGGCGGTTTGCCAAATTATAATATCTAAGTATTATACCTATGAGGTAATTCAAGGTAGGCTGATCATTGATCAAGAAAGGACCCACAAGAGGGAATGCTTTTGTGATCACATAAGGTTTTGCATTCTTTACCTCTTGTATGCACCCCAATGATTCATATCAGCGAGTTGTTAATGACTGTAACTATCACACCCCACCCGCCGATCTCGGTTATCCGCCCAATAACCCGTGGGAGTGAATCGTCATAGGATCCTCGGTCTTATCCATCAATAATAATAAACACAAGTATAGACAATCAAGAGCAATAATTAATAAAAAGGTTACAAGAGTCCAAATACTCCAATAAATATCCAAGAAAGAATTAAAGGAAAGAATCAAGAATCAAATATAATATCGAGTTTAGTGGAAGCAAATAAATAAAATAAATAATCTTCTTTCCGGTTTTCTTTTCTAAATCTAAAAACTAGTTTTCTAAATTAGCAAGTAAAGGGGTCCTCCAATCTTTCTCCATGTGAAGGGCAAACTGCCTAGCAACTTGTCTCCTCCGCCCATCAATGGGTGCTAAAAGCGCACACCAAGCATCTTCAAGAGGCTTCATGCTCTTCAAGTTCATGTACCACTGTCTGTGCCACATCAGCTTCATACAAGAAGGCTCTTTCATAGGAATCATCTCCAACTTCTGATGTTGTGCCACCATCTGTACAACTCATATAGTATATACAATGAAAGGAATGAGTTCTAATGAACTCAGTAAGAAACAAGCAATTCTCATATATATGTCAATACAATCCACGAATGCACATATGAAATGATATGGATGGTATACAGAAATATAAATGCTACTAATAACTATGCAAGTCTCAACAGCTGACATGCTTTAAGATATACACCAGCCCTCCTCTGGGTAGGTCTAGTCACTCTGATCCGGCAAGGACTGGTTACTCTGTAGGGATCCTGGGCAAAGGGGTAAGCCCACACCTTGCTCTCAAACCATGGCTGGGGGTTAAGTCAACACTCTCTCACCACGACCATTGGCAATGAGTACTGGCGCATGTCAGGGTTTCTAATCCAATGCAAGTCATAATGGTAACATACTATATGAAGTCTAGATACTTCCCCTATGGCACCAACCAACTCGGTTCAGTATCCTTCGCAACCTAGGAGTGAGAACCCTCACGGACTAGCTACCGCTGTTGGACTCCACTCCTTAACCCTATGGTCATCCACATATTATTGGGACGGATGCTCTCATGACTCCTCACGACACCTGGTCCGCTCCTTGGACGTCCATGAGCCCAACCCTAACATATGCAACCCTACCATTGCATGACCAACAGTGGACCACTGAATCTCTGCACAGGACTGGTTACTGCAGTAGGATGAAACAGGGTCATGTCACCATTGTCACGGGTCACCCAGCTTCAATTCCCCTGCCGAAAGGGTAATAGCATGTGGGGTACCTAGCCATGCAATTCTAGACTCTCCTAGGTATGTCATCCAGTAATCATGATAGTGCTAGAGGCATCAGTGAGCATGTGTCCCTTATCACAACCCTCTGATATCTCCAGTCAAGATATCCCAATGGAATACCCCTTCCATCACAACTACACTACATCACTCTTTATCATACCATGAACAGTTGTGCAATATCATAAAAGATGAAGTACATCAAAGAACACCACAAACAACAAGTATACAATAAGATTCACATGCTTTATACAATTACAGCAAGTTACATGATCAAAAAATAGTAAATAGAACAGCTGAATCATCATGTATATGTAATTACATATAAATAAGAATTTATGCCCTTACTTGTAATTTAGTAGAAGTCCTTTAAATTGCAATCCAAACACAATTAAAAAACTTTAAGTAAGAACAGAGGACACCTAGGCATAGAGTTACAAGAATGTATAAGAGTCTAGAGTCAAAACAAATCCAAAATCAAACCTACACTGTCACTAGAAACCAGCCGGTTGCTTGTGCCGGTCGCTTAGGTTAAGCGACCTCCACAAGCGACCGCCCTTGTTTCAGACAGTTTCCAACTCCGAAAATTAGACTTTTGATCATCCGATTTCAATCCGTTTTGGGATGATCTTAGTCCGAATTTCAAACTTAATAGGTCTATAACAAAGGGGGGAAACGAAACCCTAAAATTAGCAATGATCTAATACTAAAATCATTCCCCTTGATTAGATCCATCCATTAACAAATGCAAGGATTCGTTTCGGACCAGGATCTCATCAAGAACATTGGAAAGAGAGCTACAACTGATCAATTGGGTAACCACTAACAAAAATGGGGATGGGCTCATATCAACTAGAGGTTAAAAGGAAGAGAATTGCAGATGGAGATTCATTACCTTAACTAGAATCACCAAGAATAGAAGGGAAAAGGTTCCAGATCACTAACAATACTTCGCCCACCTTCCAGCACGTTTCCACTACCGCCTAATCGCCCAAAATAGCAATCCCGAACTTAATAATGTGTTATTAGGGCGAGGGATGCTATTTATAATGAACAGGGGGAAAATAGGGCATTTTTCCGCAAGCAGAATCGGGCAGTCGCTTAAGGCGGTCGCTTGGTTTAATCAACCGCCACTAGCAACCGCCCCCAAGTATATTGATATACAAGGGTGCTTTGCTCAGGGGGTTGCCTATCCCTAAACATCACATGGGGGAGGTCTTACCTTCATTCCGGACATCTCCAAACACCACTTGCCTTCTACCAGAGATCCAACTTTCTAGTAAGGCAGATTCTTCAACAAGAGAATCCAGATCCATGCGTTCTGGATATGGATCATGGACTTCTATCTGGACACTCGACAAAATTAATCTGACTAGACCTTCGGGTTCTCAGACCTGCAATATGGATTCCGGGTTAGAAAAACGGGGGTTGTTACAGTAATGACAGATAGTTGTGTTCTGTATATTGAGGAGCATCTCCTACTGTCGTTCACATTAATTGTTTGTTGGTTGAATCAGGTTTTCTGAGTGATGAAGGATTATGAGCATTAAGGCCAAATACTTAGGTAAAGGTACTTGTGTTAGTGTAACCCAAGTGGGAGATTGTTGGGTTTTGTGGGCTTTAACAAACATTGGTCCCTTTATCTTGGCCCATATTGATTCAGGGGTATTACTGACCTTTACTATTGTGGGAGTGGTTAAAGGTTAGGGTTTTATATTATAAATATCTTCTTGGGTCCTCGTAGCCGTTACACGCAATATTTGGGTTTGAGATTGTTTCCACAAACACTAAAACGATGGATTCCAAAAGGTGAAAGGCTACGGAAGATTCAAGGAGAGCAAAAGGAGGATCTACAACAAGAACGCACTACAGGTATTTATTTCTATGCTTCCATGATTTTATTCATAACTATGATATAATTATTATAGGAAAAATATAGATCCTGGTGGATCCAACAAGAAGCTGTAGAGAAGACCATGTGGTGACACATAGCTATCCTCATGTGATTTCCTGAAAAAAAGTTGCGCAGATAAGGGATTCAACATATCCTTATCCAGATGCCAGTCCTATCCTTTAATTCAGCATTGAATGCATTGAGAATCATTAAATGCTCATTGCTGGTGAGGAAGCATCTCATTCGTCCAAAGTCTGCCTCGAGTCTTGCATCTACACCTTTTGTCCCCCCCCAATTGTGGGTTAGTGTCACATCAGGATCAACTTGATGCTGACCACTTGATTCACCAACAAGATCTCCAGCTGTCGTGAAGATAACACGGTTTAGCTTGCTGAGCAAGCCTCTCCAAGAAGTCACCTCCACCCTTCATCTCATCCGAGGAGCATCATAGGGTTAAGAAGCGTCCACTGTCTCTTTAGGTATGGACCAGCTATATAAATCATTACTATGCTTGAGCAAGGGTAAGACTTAAATACTCCAGCCATTATTCTCCTGCATTACATTGAAGAACATTCTCTTCCTCATCCTCTTGAGCATTTACTCCTTAAGGAGGAGTCTCTAATTTTCTTACCTGAACTAACTTAATCATTGGAGGTGGCATCCTGTCCCCAAAGGCGGCTCACTCTCACCATTGTTTTGGTCTCAAGAACCAGATCCGGATTAGGAGAGAACCAACGAGTCCCAAGCACATTTTCACCACAATAATGAGGTTGATTTTCTTTACTCTAAAATATGAATATGTTGTGACGATTATTGTGAAATTTTAGACCGATCAAAATTTAGAACGCATTATGAAGGTAATGGTATCATCCGTTGGCATCAGCCATCAACAATGGTGTGTTTGAGGGTTCAAGCTCTTAGCTGAACATAAGCTGCAGAGATAAGAAATAGTGTTTGTTCTTGTGTTTTTAGTCTTCTCCAGTTAATTCTTGAGCGGACATTGTCAGCACTTTAAAAGGCAAATTTGCTTTTGCAGTTTCACTTAGTTATTCAGATTCTGATTCCAAGAGGTTTCAATGAGCATTAGTCACAAGTCGTCTACTCTGGCCCTCTTCCCTATTTTTCATCAACGGAAAACGGAGAGTTGTAGCGGTGCTTGAGGTGCTCGGAGAAGATGGTTGTAGAGGGCGGGGCAAGTTTGGAGAGAGATACATGGTGGGTTGGTTGGTGAAGAGACATGTTGAGTAAGTTTGGGGCAATATTGTAATTTTACTATCTAAAGAATATTTTGGTAATTTGGATATCAAAATTTGAATGAGTTAAATGAGGATAAGGGTATTTAGGTCATTTAGTGAGCCAAATTGGGAGCAATAATTTCATTTTATTGCCCCAAATGCATTTAAGAAATTTATACTTCAAATTTTTAATGAACTAAATGGGTATAAGGGCATTTTGGTCATTTTACTCGCCAGCGAATAGAAAATCTTAACTATGGGTAGCTTGTAATTTTGACATAGGATGTCATACGGTTTAGAGCATAATAGTGGGTAGTCACTAGTTTCACCCCAATAATAGTGGGTGAAGTGTAAAAAACTCTAAATAAAAATATCCATTTCACAAATTTCATACGGCAAAAAATAGAAGAGAGTACTTCTGCAAAAGTTTAGATTTTTTTTTTTTTTTTTGAAAAAGAGGGGATGCAGTAGTGGCGACTTTGTGCCCCATGCTACACAATGTTCAGACTTTCGAGTTCGATCTATGCAAATATTAGTCCTATGAACTAGCAACGCAAGCACTGACCCCCTCAACGTAGCCCCCTGGAGGCCTAGTGTATAATATAAGCCGATAGTGATCCCATGCCCAAGCCAAAGAGCACACAATTATCCAATACAAAAAACAGAAAGCAAAGGATATTCGAACCTAAGACATAAGGGTTACCAAACTGTTTGCGACCATTCAGCCACCACCTCCAGTGGTCAAAAGTATAGATTCATGTACTAAGAAACGTCACCTCTCCATGTCATTTGAAACATGGAGTTCGTCATTATCTTATCATAACTTGGGGTTGATAAAACTGTCACAACGAAGTTCAAAGAGGAGAGAGAAAGAGATTCTACAAATCAATTTCAAACTAGTTGTGACTTAAAAGACTAACAAGTGATGATTTATTTAAAGAGCTAAGTTTGAAAACCTAACTTAGTTTTAAGTTATATTCATGTATATATCGACATCAGAAATTATTAGAAAACTCTATTGGTCAATGGAGTGGAGAAGGGTTCTTTTTTCCCCTCTTGTGGTATTCGACAAGGTGATCCCCTCTCTCCTTTTATCTTTATCCTTGGTTCTCAGATTTTAAGTTCTATTATCAATGTAGCAGAAAATCAAGGTCTGATCAAGGGTATCAATGTGAAGAATAGGGCTCCCAACATATCGCATTTGCTCTTTGTTGAAGATTGCTTAATGTTTTCTAAAGTGAATCTTCAGCAACTATGTCAACTCAAATCATGTATGGATTTGTATTGCCAAGCTAGCGGCCAAGCTATCAATGAGAGCAAATCGTCATTTACCTTCAGTCCTAACACTCCTATCTAATTTTGAAGATGGTTTGGGAGAGTCCTCAAAATCAAATATGGTCATTAGGGGTGTCAACGGTGCGGTTTGGAGCGGTTTCGGCTGAAAAACACTTAGCCCAAACACGGCCCATTAGCAAAATAACGGTTTCGGTTTGGTGCGGTTGGGTTCGAGCTAACTAACGGTTTAGATTCGGGTTGACTAACGGTTTATGATGTGTAAGAAAAAAAACAAGAAGAAACAATTGAGCATCCTACAACAAAAGCGAAAATTATATGAAAAGCAAAGTTGTTATTGGTCAATTTCCATTAAAAAAAACCCACCAATTCTATAGAAATCAAGAACCTATAGATAATAAGTAGTCAAATGACTATTTGATCTTTGAGTTCATGCTTAATTTTTTTAATTTGTCTATACCAACTACCTAATGGTAATATAATGATTCAAATACTATTTAATGTAAAATTACAAAACGGGTTGGAAACGGGTTATAACGGGTTGTGGTTTGGTTTCGGGTTGGTGCGGGCTCCACAACCCTCAGCCCAATTACGGCCCATTAAGGTTTGGTTCGGGCCAGTTTGGGTTATAACAGGTCGGTGCGTTTTGGTTTTAACTGTTCGGGCTATAAATTGACACCCCTAATGGTGATGGTCCTGCTAAATATTTGGGTTTGCCCTCTAATTTCGGTGTCAAGAAATCTGCTATTTTCAAAGATGTGGGGGAAGATTTGCAAAAGAACACAAGGTTGGAAGGCCAAACTGCTTTCGCAGGCGTGGCTTGAAGTCCTTATTAAATCTACTGCTTCTGCAATCCCTTCTTATCTAGATCTCATTTTCTCTTGCCAGCGGATCTCCACAATGACATAAGGAGGACCATTTCCAATTTCTATTGGGGCTAGAAAGGTGATGAGGATAGATTACATTGGATGTCTTGGACCAAACTTTGCAGATCGAAAGGGAAGGGTGGTCTTGGCTTTTGGGATCCCATTTTGCACAATTGGGCATTACTATCAAAGGTGGTATGGTGGCTTTGGGCCCACCCTGACTCCTCTTGGGCTAAGTTCATTAAGTCGGTGTATTTTCCTCATTGCAATTTCTTGGATGCTCGAAAAGGCTCTAGCCCCTTGTGGGCTTGGCAAAGCATTCTTAAGGGCAGGGAGGTACTTCAACTAGGCCTCATTAACCTGATTGGTAATGGAGCAAACACCCCAATTTGGGCTTCGAAGTGGATCCCAGGTCTACCAAATTTCAAAATTTTCTTGACCAAGCCAAGCGGATGTCCACTCCTATGGGTCTCCAATCTTATTGAGCCCATTTCAAGAGATTGGAATAGGAATCTATTACATCATCTGTTTACAGAACATGAAGTGCATGAGATTCTAAAAATTCATCTTAAGTCGATTACTTGCTGAAGATTCAATCAGTTGTGGAGGCTCTTCCAATGGGACCTTTTCAGTCAAGAGTGCATAACACTTGCTATGTAATGACAAGGATGCCCAAGCTCAGCTCTCTCCCTCTTCTTCGCATCGTCACGGCTGGGAGGAAGTCTCACCTAGTTCTTGGAAATTGATATGGAAGGGCCAATGTTACCCAAAAATCCAATCTTTTTTATGGAAGGCAGTAAACCAAGCTCGGCGACCAGGGAAGAATTTGCTTAGAAGACAAATGAAGATTGACCATATCTGTAGAAGATGCGAGAAAGATGCTGAATCAATCGATCACTTGTTATTCGAATGCGACTTGTCTCGGGCAGTCTGGTTTGGAATGGGGCTATCTGGTGTCACTGATTCTCAAGTTCAAACTTCCTTGATCCAGATCTTGAACAATTGGGGTAAGCTGCAGTTTTTGGACTCGAAAATGAGCAAGGAGATCTTCGGCCTCTTTGCATTCACTTGCTGGTTCTTCTGGAAGGCAAGAAACAATCTCTGCTTTATTGGAGTGTCCTGGAATCCAAGATCATCGAAACTTCTTGGAAGGCTTACCATGAGTTTTGGAATGTTTCTAATTTATCTGATCTTCCCTTTGAGACGGCGACTAGGGTTTGGTCTCCGCCATCTGATCTCTCGGTCAAGATCAATGTCGATTACTCCATGTCTGCAGAAGACAAGCTTGCTGATATAGGGTTTGTGATGAGAGACTCTATTGGAACATGCCTCTTTGCGATTTCAATTCCATCCATCCCTGCCTCTATCCTCGCTGGAGAGGTGATGGCTCTCAGAGAAGCTGTGTTTTGAGCGAAAAATGAAAGCTTGAAGAACGTCTTCTTTGAAAGTGACTCAAAGTCTTTGATTCATTATTTTGAAGACCCATTTTCCCCTGTGGAGATGGATGCTTATCGTGTGGTTCAAGACATCCGCCTCCTCCTTTCGCTAAAACTGTCTTGGTCGGTTCATTTTGTCTCTAGATGGGCTAATTCTGTAGCCAATAATTAATCTAGCTAGGAAAGCTCAGTCTGTGACAAGTAGGACTATTTGGCCTCATTCCACTCCTTGGCTTCTTGAAGTCTGTACTCAGGATGTTTCGGCTTTTGCTTGCTCTCCTTTTAATTGAAAAGCAGTTTACCAAAAAAAAAAAAAAATTACTAGAAACCTGCTTAATTAATACTTAAGTCATGGATATACTTTATTCATATTTTCGACTCCCTTGTGTTCTAATATAATCTTCTCTAGTTCTTATTTAAATCCCTCGATCCACCCTTGTAAATGGTCTGCTAGGGACTTTTGGAGATCACAATTCACCTTCAGTATTGATGCTTATGAAGAAGATGAAGAACTCATTCCAATTGCTTCTCTTTCTCTTCTTCTCAGTATCGCATCTCAGTTTGTTTCTCGCTGAACCCGTTTCGGCTCAAAACAACACGACTTTCCAATTTGATGTCGGGACTGGTTCTTGACTTCATTGAAGATGATGCCAAGAAATCTAATATCTCCATGTCAATGGCACTGGAAGACTTCTATTCAGTGAACAGTTTCTACAAAACAAGGGTGGTCCTCCATACCAGAGACTCATATGAAGATATTGTTACTGCTGCTTTCATGGGTACGATTTCCTAATCCCCATTCAGTTTCTATTTTCATCTTCATTCCTAATTTTCTGTGGAACAATTATAATATTAGGTTTTATCAGGAATGTTAATCTTGAAACTTGAACAAAGAATATCAAACAGAAGCAATGGAAAAGCCTGCCCTAAATAAACTGAATTTTAGGGGTTGTACGAAAAATGAGAAATAGTTTTTGTTAGTTCTCACTATTTCAAGGTGCTAAAATTATGAATGATTACAAAAATAAAAATAACAATGAAAAGACAAATGAAGTGTGAAGAAATTTTAAGTTTTCTGGGCTTCAAAGTAGGAGGTTATGTTTTTACGTTTAAAACACGAGAATGTCCCACAGTGTTTTTTTCCCCTTTTTTTTTCTTCTCTTTTTGTTGAGAGTTTTTCTCAAAGTAGGTTCAAAACTGTCAAAACATGACTTGTTTCAAGAATGAGGAAAAAAAACAAAAACAAAAACAATTATAATAGATCATGCATACGTGACTTGGGTTGTTTTAATTCCAAAAACACCTGCACACACAAGAAACAAGAAATATGAACATTACCATACAACCCCTTATTGGTTTGGTTTCTCTCCCATTTACGGCAAGTATTTTGTTTTTTGTTTAAGTTCAGTCTAAACCAATTGATAGCTAGCATGCGTAGTAGAGATAAATAATAAACCTAAAGCAAATTAAACCACGAACGAAAATCAATTTAATACAAACCAAATATATCAATTATCCATAAGCTCCCAATACACCAATGGATGGTTTTGTTAATGGGCCTATCCACTATTTTCCCGTTTATTGATTAATCTATAAGTGCATTCTGATTTTAGGGGGTAATATGAGTATGATTTTAATCGCAATCTTTTTATAATAGTTAAATTAATATATGTATATATGAGATAAATAATAAACCAAAGCTAACCCGCGAAATCAATAAACAAACCAAAAATCAATATCCAAAGCCCCAATACACCAAGGAGGTTTGTTAATGGGCCTATCCACTATTTTCCCGTTTATTGATTAATCTATAAGTGCATTCTGATTTTAGGGGGTAATATGAGTATGATTTTAATCGCAATCTTTTTATAATAGTTAAATTAATATATATATATATCATATCATATCATATCATATCATATCATATCATATCATATCATATCATATCATATCATATCATGTACTCTTCTTTTTTCGCAAATATTTATTTGTCCTTTTTTGTCCTTATTATTTTTTCAAATACCAATAATGTTGTACTATTTGTTATTTCTTTAGTTATTTTTGTATGGATAATTTGGACATTTTAGTCATAAATTATTATTAATTTATCATTAATTTTCATCCCTCACTTAATTTATCTCTCGATTTCCCCTCAATCTCTCTCCCTCTCGAACTCTCTCTAAATCTCTTTCTAAAGTTATAAGTTATCTCTCGATTTCCCCTCAATCTCTATACCTCTCGGACTCTCTCCCCCAATCTCTCGATCTCTCTAAATTTCTCTCTCAATCTTTTTTTTCCTGTTCATCTGATTTTTCCAAATCTCAGCTTTAGATTATTGCAGAATTTACATGAGGTTCAAAAACCCTTGCACAATTCAAGTAAACCCTTGCACAATTGAAGTTCTTCTTTTGGTATATATTATTGTTAACGCATGTTCACTGGCGGTTTAGAACAAAGTAATAACTTAAGAGATATTCTGCAACTTCCGTTGAATCGAAGGTAAGAGCTTCTTGAGTAAACCCTAATTCTTCGAAAAGCTTTAGCTTGTTCTTTTTTTTTGTTACCCGTAGTCAATTCTAGACTTAATTTTAATTTTAGAATTTGCAAAATTGTGGATCTTTTGTAAAGATGGATCATCTCTCCTTTACTGTGAACCCTAACTTGTGAGGTAAAATTCGAACATTGCTAGAATCTTTGCAACAACTCTTCCCAAAAGGTATGTAGCCTTTTTGTTTTCAGGTATTTTTCCCTTTTGGTTTTGGATTTTTCATATCCTAAAGAGTTCGTATGTTGTGGACTGCAAATCTTTCATCTTCTTCAAGAGTTCGTATGTTCGTAGAAGTTTTTGTTTTTTGGCTGCTTTCTCTCTCTCTCGCTGATTTTGAAGTTAACTTATTCTCTTCTATTAAGATGATGGAAACCCTAATTTCATGGATGGGTTATTTTGAGGTAGGGTTTATCTCTACTCTGCTTTTCTTAATGAATTAGAAATTAAAATCCTTTTAGGAAACAGAAGCTTTGACAGTAGATACTCTGGTAGATAGAGATGGAGACCACCGGAACTCTAGAAGAAGGTGGAAACCACCGGAACTCCAGAAGAAGGTGGAAACTGGAAACGGCCAGGTACGATGTAAAACCCTCAAAAGAAAAAGTATCAAAATTCGTAAAAGAGGTATTAATTTATTTCCTTGTTTACCAAAAATAAAAATTAAAAAAATAATAATTACTTTATTTTTTTTCTTCTTTTATTCGTTATTCTTTTTTCTGTTTTCTTTTTCTCTTTTTCTCTTTTTCTCTTTTTGTAAACAATAAACACACTTATATCTAACAATGGGGCGTGCAAGTAGAGTAACTCGAATAGATGAAATGTTTTTTATCCCAAAAAAATAAAATAAAATAAAATAAAAAAACAAAAAGTAAATAAAGAAGAAATTTCTACCAAAAAATATAAACAAAAATTGCGTTTACCAAATAACCATAGATTTATATTTAGTTGTAAGGGAAAAAAAACTTGCCTTTATATGAAAAATAGTATTTTATATGACTTTCATCAAAAATATTCATTATAACAGGTTGTGAATAAGAGTCTATAAACATTTTTATTATAATAAATATATTTATTTTTATTCAGAAAAGCCAACTATTTGAACAAGTTAATTTTTCAAAGACATTGTCAAAATTAAAAAAATAAAAATAATGAATATAGTTTTATACTATTATTTTTAATGAGGTGATAATATCAATACAAATGGTTGGTAGAAGATAGAGCACAATTTTTTAAAGTATCAAGGATGTGAAAAGGACTCTTTGGGCATCCACATTACATAGATCAAGAAACTAAGAGTTAAATATGAGTTTAATTATGATAAACTAGAGTTTGAGTGAGAGACAAACTCTTTAGTTTAGAGTTTGAATTATATTTCACTTGGTTACTTAAGAGTTGGAATTCTGTTCAAACTCTAAACTTAAGAGTTGGTATCCTGTTTAAGTTTGTTTCTCTGTATATTTCAACATCCTATTCTGTTGTTGGAGTAAGCATTAGTGAACCGGTGATAGTCAAGCTCACCAGGTTCAAAGTTATGTTGTTTTTTGCATAAAATGGAATCCACTGCCTCTATTTTCTTGTATTGCGAGAGTTGTCTTATGTTGTTGCAATATAATTGTGTTCATATATTGATTATTGGAGTGGAATTCTGGTCCGTTCATGGTTTTGTAAAGGGTAATGCTCATCATTATTTGTATGGCTTTTTTTTTTTTTTTTTTTCTGTTATATAACTACTTTGATTTGATTATGCAATTTCTGAATTCTTCAATCTTTCTGTGCTCTTCTCTACTTGTCAAAACTCATGCATTTCCGGCTTGATAATCCAAATGATTTGAAGAGAGAGAGATCATGTATTCATGCGAATTACATGTTATTATGAGTTTTCATTCTAGAGCATTCCCTATGATATAAATCAAAGCTCTATCCATATTAGTTTCTTGTCACAGACCTATGATATTTGTTGTGTTTGAAGATAGAAATATTTAAAGACGAAAGGAATTTTCGGATTAAGGTATGAATCAATTCGTTCCACCTTACGCATTCATGCAATTTGCAATTCTCATGTTGAAATTTAGCATATACAACACAACAAGTGACGTGCATATGCACATACACATTTTTACTAGTATATATATATATAAAGTAGTTACAAACTGAACTCAACCCGGTTATAAGAAACTGAACCGAATCAATTCCTTTTATTTCTGATCGTTAATTACATCAATATAAAAAAAAATAGCAACATATTCACTTTTATTTCTTAATTATTTTTTTGGGTAATTTTTCATTTTTCTCCGGTTATTCGTTTTTAATTTATGAATTTATTTTTCTTTACTGTTGACAAAAAAATTTGTGAGTTTATTTAAGCAATAGTCAAATATAATATGTAGCATTGTTATAAAACAATAATAATAACATGTGGCAAGTACTTTGAGATGATTGGTTCGGGTCCATGTTTGACTTATTGTTGTTTTTTCCATAATGTATTTAATATTATTTTTTTGGTAGAAGTATTTAATAACATTATAATGCTTAAATACATTATTTTTTTGGTAGAAGTATTTAATAACATTATAATGCTTATCATAGTGGTACTAGAAGAATACAAATAAAATCATAGGCATCAATTGACAGCCTATACATGCAATTAATTAAGAAAAGAAGACTTGCCTCTCAATATAATGTCAAGAGTTTAAATTTACTTGAAGTCAGGGGTAAAACCATATTGTATATTTAATTATATATAAAAACTATCCTAAGGATGTAATTGAGGTGTTCAAACTAGCTCAAAAAAAGGAAAAAAAAAGAAGAAGAAGATTTGAACTAAAATTAATAGATCATCATCAATTTGATACCGGTCCTAAGGAATACAATTACAGTGAATACAATTACATTGTTTGCAAGTTGCAACATTCATGATTTGTTTTCTTCTAGCAGATTAAAGAATGTTTCACAACAAATAAAAACCTATTGATTATAATTTTATATTTTTAAAACTTCAGGATTTTCTTGGGGACAAAGAGATTTCAAAAATAAATTGGTGCTATTTTTTTTTTTTTTTTTTGTTAAATTTAAAACTAATGATAACTTGAGAATTGCTATCAAATAGGGTTCTTGTGTTCTTAAATACTATTTGGAATTCCAGTACAGTTGCTTTGTTTAATTCAATTAGAAGAACTTCAAATATGATTTTTGAAACTGAGAAGTAGGATTGATATATGAAGATAAAGTTGTAGCTAAAGTTAAGTTTTCTATGAATACAGCTTTAGACCTAATAGAAAATGTACAAGTTGAAGCCATCATAGGACCCGGCAGCTCAGGACAGGCTAAGTTCATGGCAGATCTTGGTGACAAAGCTCTGGTGCCTGTTGTTTCTTTTGCTGCGACAAGTCCTTCCCTTTCTTCAGCTCTTACTCCTTTCTTCACCCGCACTGCATTAAATGACTCGGCTCAGGTGAAACCAATTGCTGCAGTTATCCAAGCATTTGG
The DNA here is from genome assembly GCF_041222555.1 of Hakea prostrata. Lineage (NCBI taxonomy): Eukaryota > Viridiplantae > Streptophyta > Magnoliopsida > Proteales > Proteaceae > Hakea > Hakea prostrata. The sequence goes on along the minus strand of NC_142601.1, from coordinate 29,613,823 downwards.
TTGGCGAGTAAAGGACAAAACAATCTTATTTCTCATTAACTAAGTATGATACTGTACATCAATATATATAAAGAATGTACCACACACGTGGCTACATCCTAGTATTATTCCCAATACCCCCCCGCAAACTCGGCCGACATGCAAGGCCAAGTTTGGAACATAAGGCAAGAAACTCGCGACGGGGAAGTGCTTTAGTAAACATATCAGCAAGCTGTTTATGAGAAGGGACAAATTGTGTAACAAGATGCCCCAGGGCCACTTTCTCTCGCACAAAATGATAATCCAACTCAATGTGCTTTGTCCGTGCATGAAACACAGGATTGAATGTCATATGAAGAGCACTCTGATTATCACAATACAAAATAGTAGGCTGAAATTGAGGAATGCCAATATCCCGAAGTAGAAAACTTAACCAAGTAAGCTCAGCGGTAGTGGAAGCAAGAGCACGATATTCAGCCTCCGTACTTGACCGAGAGACAGTAGGCTGCTTCTTAGCACTCCAAGAAATACAATTCGTGCCCAAAAAAGTACAAAAACCAGTAGTAGAATGGCGAGTAGTAGGACATCCTGCGCAATCGGTGTCAGAGAAACCAAGCAACTGAAAAGAACTATCACGCTGAATACGGATGCCAAAATCCAAAGAACCTCTAACATAACGTAAAAGACGTTTCACGGCAATGAAGTCACCAATGGTTGGTGCATGCATGGATTGACAAACAGTATTAACAGCAATGGAAAGATCAGGACGAGTCATCGTCAAATATTGGAGTCCGCCAACTATACTTCGAAACAAGGTGACATCCAAAAACGGCCGAGAATCAACAAGCATCATAGAACGGGCAACCATAGGAGTAGCAACAAATTTAACATCACACATTCGAGCACGACGAAGTAGATCAATCGCATACTTCTTTTGAGAAAGAAACAAACCATAAGATGTAGGAGTCACCTCAATACCCAAAAAATAATGAAGCGGTCCCAGGTTCTTCATGGCAAATGTGGAACTCAAAGTGGAAATAAACGAGTGAAGAAAAGTCGCATTATTGCTAGTAAGCACAATATCGTCAACATAAAGGAGAAGCAACAAAAGACGATCTTTAGAACGATAAACAAATAGCGAACTATCAGAGACACTGCAGGTAAAACCAAACTCCAAAAGAAAGGTGCTAAAGCGATCATACCAAGCCCGTGGAGCCTGACGCAAACCATATAAAGACCGATGTAACTGGCAAACATGATCAGGCATAGTGGAATCAGTAAACCCTGGAGGTTGGGTCATATAAACCGGTATACGAAGATTACCATGAAGAAAAGCATTCTTAACATCAAGTTGATGTAAAGGCCATTGTAACATGGTAGCAACACTTAAAATAAGGCGAATGGACCCAGGTTTGACAACCGGACTAAAGGTTTCAAAGAAATCGATACCTTCACGTTGGGTAAAGCCTCTAGCAACTAGACGAGCTTTAAGACGCTCCAAGGAGCCATCAGCTTTTAACTTGGTTTTATAAATCCATTTACAGCTGACAATGTTCATATCCGAAGTGCGAGGGACCAAAGTCCAAGTGTTATTAACAGCCAAGGCATCCATTTCATCTTGCATCGCTGCAGTCCAACCAGGGTGTGCAAGTGCAGCTCTAACAGAACAAGGTTCGGATGGTATAGTAGAGATGGAAAGCACATAGCGTGGATTAGGCTTATACACACCTATCTTGGACCTGGTGACCATAGAATGGATATTAGGAACTATAGGAGAATCATTTGTAGAAGCAATACTAGGTGAACTATGCTCTGCAGAACCCAAAACATCATTGTGCAAACCAGAAGTAGTAGGCTGATCAACAAGTGGTACAATAGCATTTAAATCCAAAAGATTAGTGGGCTGGGCCACATGTGAATATCCAACACAGTCCAACGTATTGTGCAAACCAGAAGTAGTGGGCTGATCAGTAGGTGTTACAATACCATGTAAATCAAAAGAATTAGTGGGCTGGGCCACATTTGAATGTCCATCACAGTCCAAAGTATTATTACAATTATTCAAACAATTACAGCCCAAATCAGAGGACAAACTAGTATCCTGAACAGCAGTAGCAGACTCTACTCCAGAAGCAACATAACCCGAACAAGCTCCAACATTATCACCTTGAAAGGAAGAAGTAGAATCAGCAGAAAACCAAGAATGTAAACCATTATCAGAAGACACCTGTTTTGGGTTTAAGTCAGCAGAAACTGCAGAAGTATCATAACTTGTCCATCCTTCAAAAGTACACAAATCAAGCAACTTTGTAGAAGCAGAAACAGAAGTGTTGTTGAAAGGAAATACTTGCTCATCAAAAAGAACATCTCTAGAAATGTAAACTCTGTTGGTTGGAATATGAAGACAGCGATATCCTTTATGTTTATCACTATAGCCCAAAAATACACAAGCAAGAGACCTTGGCTCAAACTTATGAGAAGCATAAGACCTTAAGCATGGAAAACAAGTAGAGCCAAAAACCCGAAGAGCTGAATACTGAGGAGTCTGACCAAACAATACATGAAGAGGAGAATCCATCGCTAACACTTTAGAAGGTAATCGATTAATAAGAAAAACTGAAGTTAGAAAAGCCTCAACCCAATAACGCAATGGAACTGAGGCATGAAACATTAAAGCTAGTCCCAATTCAACAAGATGACGGTGTTTACGTTCCACAATACTATTTTGAGAAGGAGTGTGGGGACAGGAAAAATGATGAATGATACCCTGAGAAGCTAAATGTGCCTGAAAAGCAATGAGAACAAACTCTCCTCCACCATCACTTTGAAAAACCTTGATTTTTGAACCAAACTGACGCTCAACCAAGGCTTGAAACCGAAGAAAACAAGAAAAGAATTCAGATTTCTTCCGAAGTGGATATAACCAAGTAAATCTTGAATAATCATCCACAAACAAACAATAATAACGAAACCGTTGAACACTAGCAATGGGAGCCTTTCCCCATAGATCACAATGAACACGTTCTAAGGGAATCAAAGCACGGGTAAAAGAAGAGGTATAAGGCAAATGAGCACTCTTGCTAGACTGACACCCATGACACAAACGTTTATTTTTAGCAGTAACTTTAATAAGACCAGTTGAATGAAGATAGGAAGTAACTCTAGAATATGGATGACCAAGACGTTGGTGCCATAATTCCTCAGAACCAGCAATATTCTTTGAGGAAAACATAACTTCACAAGAAGAAGAAGATTCAGAAATGTTACCAGTAACACAGGTATTAGTAGATCCATCAAAAACATACAAACCATCTCTGCTACTCCCCGATGCCAGGACCTTCTGATTCACAGGATCCTTAACACAAAAACCAGATGCAGTAAATTCCACAAAGCATCCAGTATCATGAGTTAGTTTTGCAATCGAAACCAAATTTTTCTGAATAGAAGGTACAACCAAAACATCCTTCAAAGGCAAACCAGACACTGTACTATCTCCAATATGAGTGATCGGTAGAAATGCTCCATTACCAACCATTAAACTGGAATTACCAGGAAAAAAATGTGTATTACAGAGAGTACCTGGTGTAGTAGTGACATGATCAGTAGCACCAGAGTCAGGAAGCCACCCAGGATCTTGAAGAGTATTCAAACGCATAGCAGCTAAAGCCCTTGGAATCCCTTCTGCTTGATACGCATTATCATAACGACTCCAACAACGAAGAGCATCATGCCCTGGTTTCTTGCAAATCTGACACTTCAAAGGAGAGCTTGAGGTAGACGATTCAGAAATAGTTGAAGAACCAGAAACACCAGGAGGTTGATTCTCTTGATTCGAGGGAGACGAACTGAAAGTACCAGATGGTTGTACCGAAGGAGAAAAACCCCTATTATAAGAGGTAAAACCAGAACCTCCACGAAACGCAGAACCACCACGAAATCCACAAAAAACAGAGCGACCACCGTGAAAATTATGACGACCACCACGGGATCCCCGAGAGGATTGAGTGCCAAAAAACACCATATTAGAATGTGGTGGATCATCAAGAACACCACGGCTACGCAGATCATGACTCTGCAACAGTGGAATTAGTTCAGCGTAAGATGGAACTGGTGGCTTGAGCATCGTGGTAGCGAACGATTCGTAACGAGATCCAAGATTTGTAAGAAGTAGAAACACCTTCCGTTGATCGAGAACGGCTTGCCAATGGCGGACAATTGATCACATAGGGTCTTAAATCGAAGCAAAAAATCAGTAAGAGACTGAGTATCACGCTTGCGAAGAAAATGAAGACGAGAAAGCAACTCAAACTCCCTAGCCTCAGACGTTTGTGCAAAAGAATCAGACAAAACTTTCCACAAATCAACAGCAGATTGAACACCGTAAGCAAGACCGAGCACATCCTCAGAAAGAGTCCCTGTGATCCACGCTTTGACAAGACGATCAGTACGTAACCACAGAGAATAAGTAGGATTAGAAACCATTTCTCCAACTGCAGATTGGATCAAACGATCTGGAGGAGCGGACTCGCCAGTGATAAACCCTAGCAAATCTTGACTTTCCACCAAGGAAACAATCTGAGTATGCCATAACAAATAGTTCTCAGATCTCAAACGAAGAGTGACAAAATTCGCCACATTCAGATTGCTAGGATATGGATAGGTAGAAGACGAAGGAGAAATCGGTGAATCGGACGAAGAAGCCATGAGAGAAGCTTGAAGAAATAACCGTTTCAAAAGAAAAAGCAAGAAAAGTTCACGAAAACCAAGAACTTTTGTAAAGCAAGAAAAGTTCACGAAAATCAAGAACTTTTGCACAAGAAACGAGACTTTAGTAGAAAAACTAGATTTGACTCAACTCTAGAAAAGCCTGATACCATGAAGGACAAAACAATCTTATTTCTCATTAACTAAGTATGATACTGTACATCAATATATATAAAGAATGTACCACACACGTCGCTACATCCTAGTATTATTCCCAATAGCGAGAAGCTGTTCCTGTCTATGTAGACAGTGAGTATGGTAATGGAATTGTACCATATCTGGTTGATGCCTTGGAAGTAGTTGATGTTCTAGTCCCCTACAGAAGTGTTATTTCTCCTAATGCATCTGATGATCAAATTCTTGAAGAGCTATACAAATTGATGACAATGCAAACTAGGGTTTTTATTGTACAAATGCTTCCCCCTCTTGGGTCTCGCTTATTTTTGAAGGCTAAAGAAGTAGGAATGATGAGTGAAGGTTATGTCTGGATCATCACTTATGATATGACAAATTCTTTAAATGTCATGGATCGTTCTGTTATTCAATCTATGGAAGGCGTACTGCGAATAAAACCCTATGTTCAGAGATTAAAAAAACTTGAGAATTTTGAAGTTTCATGGAAGAAGAAAATCAATGCAGGACTTAGTATCTATGAACTATGGGGATATGACACTGCTTGGGCATTGGCAATGGCAGCAGAGACAGTTGCAGGGGTGACTTCAAGCTCACAGCAGTCTAAATTTTCCCTGAATATTAGCAGTGTAGAATCTCTTTGTGTTTCTCAAACAGGATCGGAACTGCGAGAAACAAGAAGTTAGGGAAGATTAGTGCTCAGGCAAAGTTGGAATGGTAGAGTCGTCTCCTATATGAGCGGAATACTTGATATCGAATCAGCATGGATAATGAACCACCAACTAAGGAATCCACAAAGTAGTTAGAGAAATCAAATATAAGGTTTTGTCCTACACCAATCCAATTATACTTCGGCGTCTCAGAAGGAGAGAGAATGACAATTAGTGTAGAAGACTCAGCAAACATACACCAATAGATTACTCTATAAACCACATCCTTATCTCAATCAAAGGTAACTAAATATGACTGAATTCTACTTTTCGCATCTTGTATACACTCATTTTTTGAGCTGGCTCCCCACTCGTTGATGACGTTGCATTCATCTATTAACTTGATCATCAAAGACGATTATCCAACCAACACAATTTGCCCACTCTCACTGTTTAATATCGGAGTCTCTTTACATGCGATAAGGTCCGATTCCTCGACTACATGTCATTGCAATCCAGGATCTCTTTAGGCATCTCTGCATAGGTGAGGTGTGCACCCAAGCCTTTGGGCTCTTGCTGCAGGAGGTGGTCTAGGTTTTCTATGCATTACCGTAGCCTAGAAACATGGAACACATCATGCACACTTGATAGGGATGGAGAAGGGCTAACCAGTCTCCAACTAGTCCAACTATCTCATTAATCTCAAATGGCCTTATGTACCTAGGGATAAGCTTTCCCGTGAATCTCATCACCTCCTTTATAGGTGACATTTTTTAAAAACTTGTTCACCAACTTGAAAATCAAAGTCTGTCATTCTGCTTGCATAAGATTTCTGTATGGACTGAGTTGTCTTGATTCTCTCTCTTATTATATCTAGCATAACACAAGTAGTTTATGTTCTAGACCCAAGATTCGCAACTCACCTACTTCGTCCCAATATAGCGGAATCCTAAAAGTCTGCCCATACAATGTCTTGAATGGAACCATGCTAATTGTCCACTGGTAACTATTATTCATCCCAATTTCCACCCATATCCACCACACAAACTCTAAGCATACTTCTAAAATTTGAATAGTCCTCTCATATTGTCCAACTATCTGTGGATGATGAGTTGTACTCAAGTTCAGATGGGTCCCCAAGGCTTTTTGAATGTTATTCCAAAATCGAGAGGTGAACCTTAGATCTGTATAAGTTACAATGCTAACTGGCACACCATGCAGTCTCACTATGTTGTCCACATATAATCTTGCCAACTTATCCATAGTATAGGTAATCTTCATTGGTATGAAGTGGGCCGATTTAGTCAGTCTATCCACAATCACCCACACTATATACATTCCCCTACTAGTACGAGGCAAGCCCGTGACAAGTCATCATTTCAAGCATCTTTTGCTATAGATCCATCAACTGTATAGGATCTGGGGTGGAAGTGGGAGTGATCCCCTGTGCTGGAAGCTTGGCAGGCAACTCAGTAGTATTCTGCCGACGCTCAAGCCGTACAAGCGCCTGCGTATCTTTTGAGGTTCCTCCTTTGTGGTTAACTCCCTTTTTCTTTACATGGGGGTTCTCCTGGGATTTGGGACCACGATCACCTGAGTTTTCTCCAACCATCTTTTTTCTAATAGTGTTTTGATGGAAAATCTATTGATGGCCCTTTGTTAGTGTTTCCTTGGGCCATCAATAGCTTTTCCCACAAATAGTGCCAAATGTTGTTTCGAAAGAGTGCTAAAGCTCCCTGGTTCGCTCTTGGTACAGACCTGGTTCATGAATATAAAACAAAAGTGTGAGTGGGCCTCCTCTGAGGACGGGAAGCCACCTCCAATGATTAAGTCAATAAGGGCGAGGAATCTAGGGTCCTTGTGAAATCCCACAAAAATCCTAATCCGGAAATCCATAGTGTGTAGATTCGAATACCCGAAGTCAAGGTAGAATACACCTGTGGACCCTCTCTATTGAACCCATTGGTTCTAACCTAGAACCAATGGAGATTGATAGTGAAGATCCCATCTTAAAAACCTTGTGTAATTCTGGAAGATGTAACCTAAATGATGATGGACTTGGAAGATGGACCTTAAGTATAGTGCTGACACCTTCAAAAGGTCCTATGGAGTCAGTTAAGACCCTTTATGAAGTTGGTTGGACCAAGTGTTGGTTTTGGCTTTTGGAAGTCAGAATTCAGCATTTTGCAAGGGGGAAACCCTTTGGTCGACCCAATCGACCAAAACAACCGACCAAAGCATGCCTCGGACAAAATTGTTTATTTTTGGAAGTTTAAGGTTTTGAAGTCCTATTTATAAGTAACTTCGGACTAAACCTAAACACTTTGCCTCTTAACTTTTGGAGAACGTGAGAAGAACCCTAGAGCCTCCTCTACAAGGTTATTATTCAATCTTATATTTCATTGATTTACTCTCTCTATTTTTTCTACTACTTTTTTTGATTGTAAAGAAGGTCCTACACTACTGTAATGACCTAATCTCTGATCCTCATGGTTTTAGAGTGAATTTCTATTCACTCTATGTTTTACTTGAGCAATATGTTTTATTCAATGTTTTGATCTAGCATGAGACCATGATTTACTCTTACTATAGTTAATGATCCTAATCCATGTTAGATCTATTCTTAGGATGTTTTCTATGCATGATCTACTATTCTCTTACCTTTAGAATGAATCCCCATTCATTCTAGCATTTCCATGAAAATCTGCGGATCAAGCCTATTAGGTGATTTATTGGATTTCTATTCCAAAGGCCTTGTTTGATGTTTAGATCATCATAGGTTTCCATATGCTGTTTTAGAATTTTCCTATTAATTTTGGAGTGTTCCGATGTGATTCGATGAGTTTTCGACCAAAGTTGGGAGTTACCTGTCCGTACACGTAGCTTTGATCGACCCAATCGACCAAGGCAACCGACCAAAGGTGTGCCTAATAGCAACTTTGCCATGTTTTGTCTCCGTTGCATCTTTGATCATTAGAGTTTGTTCTTTATACCCCTTACATGTTTGTTTAGGGTTATTTTGCTGATTTTGGATTTGCTCTTCGATCTCTTATTTGGAGTTTGCGAAGTTGGATATAAGGTGAGTACGTTCACTCACAATATGCACAAATACATGCTTTGATATATTAAGACTTATATGCATGTGTTAGCTATTGTAGTTATACACTTCTTATGTTGTCATACTTTTGTAATTACAGTAGGCTATTCATGATATGATTTATATAATGTTATAAAATATGAATGATGTGATTGTGAGTTGGATTATATTATGATATTTATGGAATCATGATGTGATGTGATTGCCTAAGTTGTGATTGGGGAATGGTGAATGCTCTTTTGGCATTTCTATCATTGGATATTAGTGGAGGTGGTATGGAACGCTTTCCTATGATACCACTTGGTACTTTCCCTGATTACTGGTTGACATACTTAGCTTTGGTCTAGATGAGTTTGGTTAAGGAAAACCCTGTCATATCTAACCCTATCGGAAGGGGTATTGAGAACGAGTGCCTCGTAGTAGCAATGGGGATTGGTGGGTGCTCAAGACTGGTAATAAACCCGTGAGAGGACACAATCACATTGTGAGGCCATTGCACATGATAAGCCTGAGCTTATGGGAGCTCAAGACCGGTAACCAACCCGTGAGAGGACATGAGAGCTTTCCATTTATCATATGTGGATGACCAATAGGGTTGAGAGTTATAGCCCAAGTTGGTTGGAGCCATAGGATACGATGACTCCAGGGAGGGAGTTACCGGAATGGACTGCCTAGGCACGGAAGGGAGGCTATCATACCGGAACGGGTTGTCTAGTGCACAGAAGGGAGGTATCCGACTTCGAGTAGATGTGACTCAGTAGACGACTAGCATTGGGCTAGGTATTACCTTGACACACACCAGTACTCAGACCAATGGTGGTGAGCGATAGTGTTGACCTAAACCCCAGCCATGGAATGTCCAAGAGGGATGCCCTCACCCAATTACCACCGGAGAACCCAAGATATCGAGATGGTTGAGGGAGAGTGATTTGAGACCTACCCAACAGAGTATGGTGTTTTATCTTAATGCATGTCTACCAATAGGACCTAGCATATTTAAAGTTAGAAGCATACTTGCATTCATTGTCTCATATGATGATCTAAACATCAAACAAGGCCTTTGGATGTTTAGATCATCATAGGGTGAGCACGGGATCTATTCCAAACCTGCAAGGTCATTGAATTGAACTACTTGTTGAGTTCTTTTGAGCTCACCCTTCGGGGGATATGTTTTTAGATGACCTTGCAGGTTTGGAAGAGATCCCGTGCGCCATTATGGAGGACCCTTCTATATATGGTACAGCTACGGACGTCATAGGAGAAGATTATGACCAGTGGTATGACTAGTGTGAAACCCAACCCTAACCTTGACCGGGAAACCCTGTTGTTTGTAGGTCCGACAACCCGAAGTAAAGCAAGAAGTCAGCTATGGGCCATCCCAGTGGAAGACTTGGTGGCTGGCTTTGAATCCATGAGTGTTGATGTCAGTGTTCCATTTATGGAAACTGCACCCTGATGAAGATGGAATTAGTTGATGGACTTGGAGTGCTCTCTGTCACGGTTCGAAGGCATTTCTACCTACTAGGTAAGTCACATGGTGTGTGTGCAAAACCCCTTTATGTTTGGATTTGATCTGAGCCTTCAATTCCCTGTTTTGGATTTGTTGTTCCGATTGGTCGACTCATTGGTCGACTGGGCCAATCGACCAATCCAATCGACCAATGGGATTTGATTTTTCTAATTAGGTCTTTGCTTGCTCTATTTAAGTCCAATCTCGAGTCTACTTCGTATTTTCTGCCTCCAAACTCTTTGGAACGTACCAGAGCCCTCTGCAAGTCATCTCCCTTGCATCCTTGGTGATTATCTTGACGGATCTTCGTCAAATCTCGTGCTTTTACACAGAAAGGTATGTGATCATCCTCTTCTATATTTCATCTTTGATTCTTCATTACTTTTCTTTCCTTTTCTGATTGAGGACGGTATAGATGATGTTGTATCTCTGTTGCAACTATCTCTTTACTCTTTCCCTCTCTTTTCCTAAGGATCTAAAGCTTGGTGGATGATCTTCATCAAGATCATCACTCGCTTTTGAAGGAAAACATGTATTCATTCACTTTCCTTATTTAGATTGATGTTTTTTAGTCTTAGATCTATTTTTCTTGAAGATCTAAGCGTGCTTTTCATGATTTCTTTATCACAATTAGTAATCCATCATCCTATTGTTCTTGTCCATGATTTTTACTATGAATTCTTCAAGAACCATGATTGATCTAATTATGGTAACTTTTTGTTTCCTAATTTGTAACTTGAAGACTTGATTTGATTAGTGTTTTGGAGTCCTCTATATACTAGTATACTGCCATTGTAGTTTCCCCCTTATTTAGTACCCTTTTGAACCACCAAATTCGGTTTTATACTTTAAAATCTCTGATTTTGAAAACCACTGTCTCTGTTGGTCGACTCATTGGTCGACTGGGGCAGTAGACCAATCCAATCGACCAATGAGTACAGCAACCTCATATTTGGTCTGTTTTGGATGTTTTGATATCTTTCCTTCTAGGTATCTTTCCTAATATGTTATATATACTTGTTTAGGACTTTCTTCCCAAGTTTAGTCAAGGTCTTACTTGATTCCCCAAGATCCTTTGCGAGTTATATAAGGTAAAGATGGTTATTTCCTTAATTACATAGATTGCATGAATCTAGTTTCTATATTTGAATCTTAGGTTTATTTCCTTAATTAGATTCTTATATACTACTGATGCAATTACCTTGATTACAGTAGCATTACTAGTTTATGCTAAATTGATTCATGTATGATTTACTTACCAAATATATACAAGTTGGATGTTATTATTGATTTCTTTCCATATAAGAAGTTGCCATATATGTGATGTTATGGATTTATGTTTGTGTATGATTAAGTATGGTTTGGAAAGGAGAGGTGTCCTTTTGACACTTTTGTCCTTGGACAACTACGAGAATATTATGGGATGTTTCCGGAGATGCCCTTTGGACACCTTTCTAAACTGTTGGATGACATAATTAGGACTGTCTAATAGTGTTTGGCTAGGATGTCCCGTTATGTCAGACTCTAATCGGAGGGGTATTGAGACCGAACGACCCATGGTAGCAATGGGGATTTATGGGCGCTCAAGACCGGTAACCAATCCGTGAGAGGACATAGATCACATTGTGGATACTCGAAAGAGGCCATTTGTTGGTAGAGTTGCATATGGATGGACTTGGGCTCACGGGCGCTCGAGACCGGTAACCAACCCGTGAGAGGACGTGAGAACTTCCCGTTTACCATATGTGGATAACCAATAGGTTGATGAGTCCATAGTCAGGGACTATGGGGACTCTAGTGTGAAGGATACCGGAAAGGATCGGCAGGGGCGAGGAATGGACGTTTCTGGATCTGACTTGATGTAACTGAGTAGGAGACTTGCATTTGGCTAGGCTTTGACCCTGACATGAGCCAGTACTTAGACCAATGGTGATGTGAGAGAGTGGTGACTTAAACCCCAGCCATGGAATGTCCCGAGGGATGCCAGACCCATTACCAAAAGGTGTTGTGTGATGAGACTTTCCTAAAGAAGTACGGTGCTATGACTTAAAGCATGTCTGCCAATAGAGACCATCATACATAGAATTATAATCATATTGCATCATGTGTTTCATATCATATAGCATTTTACTCTGCTTTGAAATCCTGTTATTTATGTTGTTATGGATTAACTGCCTTACTGAGTTTCATTGAAACTCACTCATTTTGTACAATATCTTTTGTTAGACTACTCTACAGGTACTGATGACTATGAAGGTCAATTCGAGGAAGCGCAAACTAAAGAGGCGTACTTCACGCAAGGTGCTGGCAACCACGAAGATTACATTGAGGATTCCTCAAGCGGTTTTACCTCTTACCAGGATTAGCCCTACTATGGAGTGGGAACGTCTGAGCGTCATTGATGAAGTCTATGTATATGAAGACGTCCTTTATAAGATAGAATAAACTTTAGTTTAGTTGTTATATCTTTCTTTCTTTCTTATCTTAGAAACATATGTAATCTTTCTTTTGACTAGCGATCTACTTTCCGCTGGTTGTAGAGTGGGATTCCGCCTCACTTTACTTTCTGATTTAGACATTTTGGTTGTCTTTCATACTCTGATGATATGTGATTTATTCTTTCCTTATTTGGATCTTTTGTTTAAATTTTGCACATTGATTATTTATGTTCATGATTATGTTATTGTTTATGTGGGAGGTTGATTACCTCGATACTTGATCTTCGGGGCTGTGGATTACACACTCGGGTATGCCAGGTAGGGTACCGACTAGGTGGATGTGACAACTAGTACACCAGTGTGGAAAACACTGATGGATCCCATTGATAGTAGTAGACATCATCTCATTCGCCGGTGGGATTGTAAGTTAGATGGTTATCCAAAGTTACAGGAGCATAAACCCCAGGCAAAGAAGATGAAGATTGAAGAAGAAGAAGAGCCAATGGAAGAATAGAACAGTTTTCTGTATGTTAGTTTATTCCAGATGTAATAATTTTAGACTAACTTTAGAGTTTGATCTTCGCTTCTGCATTATGATTTATAAAGTTATTTCCACTATATTCTCTAGTTGATTTTTTGATTGTTATCATTTTATTCTGGCCCCTGATTATATTCTAATTATGTTTCAACATTATTTCTTTGATTGATCTCTTAATAAAGTTGAACATTGATTATTTCTTACTCGTGATTGTATTATTGCATTATGTCGTTATATGGTTTCCCTAAACTTGATCTTCGGGGCTGTGGATCACACCTCCGAGTATTCCAGATGGGGTACCGGCTGGGGGGATGTGATAGTCCTCCTCCTGAGGAATAAATGCCCAAGAAGACGAAGAGGAGAATGTTTTTTGGAGTTACTGCAGGAGAGTAATGTCTGGAGATTCAAAGTCTTACCCCTCACTCATGCATAGTGATGATTTATATATAGTTGGTCCATACCTCAGTTGAGTGGATGCTCCACAACCCTACGATGTCCATGTACTTGAATGGAGAGTGGAGATGGCTTCTTGAAGAAACTCGATCAACAAGCTAACCACTTGATCTGCTGGACAGCTGGAGATCTCATCGCTGAATCAAAAGGTTAGCATCAAATTGTCCTTGATGTGACATCAATCTCCAATTGGGGAGACAAAATGAGAGGATGCTATACTCGAGGTTGGCTTTAGACGAATGAGAAGCTTCCTCACCAGAAATGAACATTTAATTATACTCAGTGCATTCAATGCTGAAATTAATATTGTGATTGGCATCTGGATAAAGATATGTCGAATCTCCTATCAAAGTTACTTTTGTCAGGAAATCACATAATGACAGCTGAGTATCACCATAATGCCCACTTCTCAACTTCTCAGCAGACATTCCCCCGAGAAGTGCCTAATCCAAGAAGCGTCAGGTGACCATCCTAGACTAGAGTTGAGCCACTGGTTTGATTCAGATGGTTTGTTCTAGTTCAGTGGCTTGAACCATAATGAATATAACATCTCTCAATTTAAAAGGTTAGAAAAATCAAGATTCACATCAAACTTATTCCACTTATTTTTCTTCCCTAAGGCTGCCTTTGTTTGTAGGAATAAACTTGGGTGGATAAAAAGGGGAGGGAAAGTTGTACTTGTTTTCCACAAAATTCCAAGTATTGACCTGTTTGGTTGCCTAGGGTGGGAAACTCACCCGAAAAGTCTAGCCACCATGGAATCCTTGTCGAGGCTTATTTTCCCACCCTAGGCCTTCTCAAAACCCCACGATTTTGATGGGATTTTCAGGGAAAATGAGGGAGAGTTGAGAAGACTTTGACGGGAGATCTACAACCGTTTGGTGGGAGGTTCAGTGGAGATAGTAGATGGTGGAGGAGGTGGCCGGCAGCAGAGGCAAAGGCAAAACAGGGGAGGCATATGGCATCATCTCCTCTCAGTCTCAGTTGGACGGCATCGGTGGATTTTGAAGCAGCGATGATCTGCCGGCGAGTGGATTTCCATGTTTTCAGGTTGAGCTGAATCTTAGATCCACCATTTTGATTTCTCTAATCACCAGGTAGCAACGTCGGAATCATCAGTGGCCAACGTCATTGGAGGAAGAAGAAGAAGAAGAAGAAGAAGAAGAAGAAGAGAAAGAAAGAGTAGAGAACCAAGCAGCGGCAGTGCCAAAACAGCTCCACCAACTGCACTACTGTCACATATACCACCACTACATGTGCGCGCGTTCATGCGCACAGAGAGAAAATAACATGTTGTTTACTCAAAAAAAATATATATAAATAAATAAAATAATAATAATAAAATAATAATAATAAAATAATAATAATAATAATAATAATAATAATATATCCTTAATCCAAAAGATTTTGCCATCCCACCTAACCAAACAAGTATTGGGTTGAAAAAGTATATTCATCCATGCCAACCAAACACAGGAATGGAATAGAAACAGTTACTTTTCCACACTTTACTATCTTGTTTCCCACCCCACTAACATATGGGACCCACAAGTACAACTTTCCCACCCCTTTTTTTTTTCCAACAAACAAACGCATCCTAATTTTCCTTACTTTTTTTACATGGAAGTATCACTTTCTCTCTCCCCCTCTCTCTGTTTCCTCCGGCGGTTTCTCCAAGAGAAAAAATAGCGCAAGTAGGTGCCGAATCAAATTGAGATGGATCATATAACAGAAGATGGATCTACAAATTTGGTTAATCTAGGCTTCTTCAAGGAGCAACTAGAACAAAACGGTTGAACACTTCTAAAACCAAATGATAGAGAAGAAGAAGAGAATGAAGCCATACGTTGATTTTGATAGGGTCTAGAGTGGAAAAGAATGTAGATCTAGAAGAAGAAGACGACGGAGAAAGAGAGGAGCTCAGCAATTCACAGAAAAGATAGCGAAATTGGGAATTCAAATTTTCATAGGTTGATTTTCATGAGTGTTACGGTCATTATGGGTCAAGCCAATGAATCGGAGAGGATTATTTGGACCAAGCCAAGGGTTCAAATCTAGTCCAAGATGACTCATCTGATACTTCTCAAAAGAGATACCAGTTGAGAAGCTGCAGAGAAGACCATGTAGTGACACACAGCTATCCTCATGTGACTTCTTGAAAAAAGTTGTGCAAATAAGGGTTTGACATATCCTTATCCAAACGCCAGTCACATCCTTTAATTTAGCATTGAATGCATTGAGAATCATTAAATGTTCATTATTGGTGAGGAAGCTTCTCATTCGTCCAAAGTCTGCCTCGAGTCTTGCATCTACACCTTTTGTCCCCCCAACAATAGGTTGGGGTCACATCAGGATCAACCTGATGCTGACCACTTGATTCACCAACAAGATCTCCAGGTGTTGTGAAGATAACACGATTTAGCTTGCTAAGCAAGCCTCTCCAAGAAGTCACCTACACCCTTCATCTCATCCGAGGAGCATCATAGGGTTAAGAAGCGTCCACTATCTCTTTAGGTATGGACCAGCTATATAAATCATTACTATGCCTGAGCAAAGGTAAGACTTGAATACTTCAGCCATTATTCTCCTGCATTAACGCTTGAAGAACATTCTCTTCCTCATCCTCTTGAGCATTTACTCCTCGAGGAGGAGGCTCTAGTTTTCTTACCTGAACTAACTTAATCATTGGAGGTGCATCTTGTACCCAGAGGCAGCCCACTCTCACCATTATTTTGGTCTCAAGAACCAGACCCGGATCAAGAGCGAACCAACAAGTCCCAAGCACATTTTCACCACAACAATGAGGTTGATTTTCTTTACTCTAAAATCTGAATATGTTGTGACGATTATTGTGAGATTTTAGACCGATCAAAATTTAGAACACATTATGAAGGTAATGGTATCATCCGTTGGCATCAGCCATCAACAATGGTGTGTTTGAGGGTTCAACCTCTTAGCTGAACATAGGCTGCAGAGATAAGAAATAGTGTTTGTTCTTGTGTTTTTAGTCTTCTCCATCTAATTCTTGAGCGGACATTGTTAGCACTTTAAAAGGCAAATTTGCTTTTGCAGTTTCACTTAATTATTCAGATCTTGATTCCAAGAGGTTTCAATGAGCATTAGTCACAAGTCGTCTTCTCCGGTCCTCTTCCCCATTTTTCATCAACGGAAAACGGAGAGTTGTAGCGGTGCTTGAGGTGCTTCGAGAAGATGATTGTAGAGGGCGGAGCAAGTTTGGAGAGAGATACACGGTGGGTTAGTTGGTGAAGAGACATGTTGAGTAAGTTTTGGGCAATATTATAATTTTACTATCTAAAGGATATTTTGGTAATTTGGATTTTAAAAATTGAATGAGTTAAATGAGGATAAGGGTATTTAGGTCATTTAGTGAGTCAAATTGGGAGCAATAATTTAATTTTATTACCCCAAATGCATTTGAGAAATTTATATTTAAAATTTTTAATGAGCTAAACGGGTATAAGGGCATTTTACTTGTCAACTAACAGAAAATCTTAACTATGGGTAACTTGTAATTCTGACATAGGATGTCATATACTTTAGAGCATAATAGTGGGTAGTCATTAGTTTCACCCCAAATAATAGTGGGTGAAGTGTAAAAAACTCTAAATAAAAATATCCATTTCACAAATTTCATATGGCAAAAAATAGAAGAGAATACTTTAGCAAAAGTTTAGATTTTTTTTTTTAATTTTTTTTTTTAATTTTTTTAATGAAAAAGAGGGGATGCAGTAGTAGCGATTTTGTGCCCCATGCTACACAATGTTCAGACTTTCGAGTTCGATTTATGCAAATATTAGCCCTGTAAACTAGCAACGCAAGCACTGACCCCATCAATGTAGTCCCACTGGAGGCCTAGTTAATATAAGCCGATAGTGATCCCCATGTCCAAACCAAAGAGCACACAACTATCCAATACGAAAAACAGAAAAGCAAAGGATATTCGAGCCTAAGACATAAGAGTTACCAAACCGTTTGGGACCATTAGGCCTCCACCTCCAGTGGTCAAAAGTATAGATTCATGTACTTAGAAACGTCACCTCTCCATGTCATTTGAAACTTGGAGGTCGTCATTATCTTATCATAACTTGGTGTTGACCCATAAACCTGTCACAACGAAGTTCAAAGAAGAGAGAAAGAGATTCTGCAAATCAAGTTCAAACTAGTTGTGACTTAAAAAACTAACAAGTGATGTCTTATTTAAAGAGCTAAGTTTGAAAATCTCACCTGGTTTAAGTTATATTCATGTATATATCGACATCAGAAATTACTAGAAACCTTCTTAATACTTAAGTCATGGATATACTTTATTCATATTTTCAACTCCCTTGTGTTCTATTATAATCTTCTCTAGTTCTTATTTAAATCCCTTGATCCACCCTTGTAAATGGTCTGCTGGGGACTTTTGGAGATCACAATTCACCTTCAGTGTTGATGCGTGTTGATGCTGATGAAGAAGATGAAGAACTCATTCCAATTGCTTCTCTTTCTCTTCTTCTCAGTATCGCATCTCAGTTTGTTTCTGGGTGAACCCGTTTCGGCTCAAAACAACACAACTTTCCAATTTGATGTCGGACTGGTTCTTGACTTCATTGAAGATGATGCCAAGAAATCTAACATCTCCATGTCAATGGCACTGGAAGACTTCTATTCAGTGAACAGTTTCTACAAAACAAGGGTGGTCCTCCATACCAGAGACTCAAATGAAGATATTGTTACTGCTGCTTTCATGGGTACAATTTCCTAATCCTCATTCAGATTCTATTTTCATCTTCATTCCTAATTTTCTGTGGAGCAATTATAATATTAGGTTTTATCAGGAGTGTTAATCTTGAACCTTGAACAATGAATATCAGACAGAAGCAATGAAAAAACCTGCCCTAAATAAACTGAATTTTAGGGGTTGTATGATAAATTTTTGTTTTGTTTTCCTGTTTGTAGGTGAGAAATAGTTTTTGTTATTTCTCACTATTTCTAGTTGCTAAAATTATGGATGATTACATAATAAATTTTTTTGTAACAAAAAATAATAATAAAAAGACAAATGAAGCGCCAAGAAATTTTGAGTTTTATGGGCTTTAAAGTAGGAGGATATGTTTTTACGTCTAAAACGCGAGAATGTCCCATTCGAAAAGCTGTGTTTTTTTACCTTTTTTTTGTTCCCTCCTCTTTTTTGTTGAGAGTTTTTTCTCAGAGTAGGTTCAAAACTATCAAAACATGACTTATTTCAAGAATGAAAAAGAAAAAGAAGAAGAAAAAGAAAAACAATTATAATAGATCATGCATACGTGACTTGGGTTGTTTTAATTCCAAAAACACATGCACACACAAGAAACAAGAAATATGAACATTACCATACAACCCCTTATTGGTTTGGTTTCTCTCTAGTTTACGGCAAGTATTTTGTTTTTGGTTTAAGTCCAGTCTAAACCAATTGATAGCTAGTGTGCGTAGTAGAGAAGACTAATAAACCTAAATTAAATTACACCACGAACGAAAATCAATCAAATACAAACCAAATATATCAATTATCCATAAGCTCCCAATAAACCAATGGATGGTTTTGTTAATGAGCCTATCCGCTATTTTTACGTTTATTGATTAATCTATAAGTGCATTCTGATTTTAGGGGGTAATATGAGTATGATTTTAATCGCAATCCTTTTATAATAGTTAATTAAAAAGAAATATATATATATATATAACTTAAAGTAGTTACAAACTGAACCCAACCCGGTTATAAGAAACTGAACCGAATCAATTCCTTTTATTTCTGATAGTTAATTACATCAATATAAAAACATAAAAAATGGCAACATATTCACTTTTATTTCTTAATTATTTTTTTGGGTAATTTTTCATTTTATCCGGTTATTCGTTTTTAATTTATGAATTTATTTTTCTTTACTGACCAAAAAATTTCGAAGTTTATTTAAGCAATAGTCAAATATAATATGTAGCATTGTTATAAAAAAAATAATAATAACATGTGGCAAGTACTTTGAGGTGATTGGTTCGGGTTCATCTTTGACTTGTTATTGTTTTTTCCGTTGTAATGTATTTAATAAGATTATATTTTTTTTGGTAGAAGTATTTAATAACATTATTAATGCTTATCGTAGTGGTGGAAAAATAAAAATAAAATCATAGGTATCAATTGACAGCCTATACATGCAATTAATTAAGAAAAGAAGAGTTCGAATTTTGGTGAAGTCAGCGGTAAAACCATACTGTATATTTAATTATATATAAAAACTATTCTAAGGATGTAATTGAGGTGCTCAAACTAGCTCAAATGAAAAAAAAAAAAAAAAAAAAAAATTGAACTAAATTTATAGATCATCATCAATTTGATACTGGTCCTAATGAATACAATTACAGTGAATACAATTACATTGTTTGCAAGTTGCAACATTCATGATTTGTTTTCTTCTAGCAGATTAAAGAATGTTTCACAACAAATAAAAACCTATTGATTTTAATTTTATATTTTTCAAACTTCAGGATTTTCTTGGGACCAAAGAGATTTCAAAAATAAATTGGTGTTACTTTTTTTCTTGTTAAATTTAAAACTAATGATAACTTGAGAATTGCAATCAAATAGCGTTCTTGTGTTCTTAAATACTATTTGGAATTCCAGTACAGTTGCTTTGTTTAATTCTATTAGAAGAACTTCTAATAAGATTTTTTAAACTGAGAAGTAGGATTGATATATGAAGATAAAGTTGTAGCTAAATTTAAGTTTTGGTTTCTATGAAAACAGCTATAGACCTAATAGAAAATGTACAAGTTGAAGCCATCATAGGACCAGGCAGCTCAGGACAGGCCAAGTTCGTGGCAGATCTTGGTGACAAAGCTCTGGTGCCTATTGTTTCTTTTTCTGCAACAAGTCCTTCCCTTTCTTCAGCTCTTACTCCTTTCTTCATCCGCACTGCATTAAATGACTCGGCTCAGGTGAAACCAATTGCTGCAATTATCCAAGCATTTGGTTGGCGAGAAGCTGTTCCTGTCTATGTAGACAGTGAGTATGGTAATGGAATTGTACCATATCTGGTTGATGCCTTGGAAGCGGTTGATGTTCTAGTCCCCTACAGAAGTGTTATTTCTCCTAATGCATCTGATGATCAAATTCTTGAAGAGCTATACAAATTGATGACAATGCAAACTAGGGTTTTTATTGTACACATGCTTCCCCCTCTTGGGTCTCGCTTATTTTTGAAGGCTAAAGAAGTAGGAATGATGAGTGAAGGTTATGTCTGGATCATCACTCATGATATGACAAATTCTTTAAATGCCATGGATCGTTCTGTTATTCAATCTATGGAAGGTGTACTGGGAGTAAAACCCTATGTTCAGAGATCAAAAAAACTTGAGAATTTTGAAGTTTCATGGAAGAAGAAATTCTTACAAGAGAACCCAGATAAAATCAACGCAGAACTTAGTGTCTATGAACTATGGGGATATGACACTGCTTGGGCATTGGCAATGGCAGCAGAGACAGTTGCAGGGGTGACTTCAAGCTCACAGCAGTCTAAATTTTCCCTCAATATTAGCAGCGTAGAATCTCTTCGTGTTTCTCAAACAGGATCGGAACTGCGAGAAGCAATCTTAAATACCCATTTTGAAGGTTTGACTGGGGAATTTAAACTTGTTGATGGGGAACTACGATCATCAATCTTTCAAATAGTTAATGTAGTAGGAAGGGGTGAAAAGGATATTGGGTTTTGGACACCCAGAAATGGACTTTCCAGTGAGTTGAAATTGAATAAGACACAGACACATTCAAGCCTAAAGAATAACAAGCTTCGTACTATCATATGGCCGGGTGACTCAACTACTGTGCCCAAGGGTTTTGAGATGCCTACAAATGGAAAGAAGTTGAAGATTTTAGTTCCTGCCGCGCCTGGATATGCAGAATTTGTGAAAGTGCAATGGGACAATGCAACAAATGCAACAAGTGTCACTGGCTACTGCATTGATGTGTTCAATGCTGTAATGGACGCATTACCATATGTGGTCCTTTATGAGTACATCCCATTTGCAAAAGCCGATCGCACAAGTGCTGGGACTTACGATCAGATGGTTGACCAAGTTTATTTTCAGGTAATTTAGTAGCTTGTATGGTGGTGTAGTATATAATTTGAGTTTCATGGTAATTTCTCTTTTTCAAATGCTAAAATGATTGATAAACGATACATTTTGAATGCTGAACAGCAATACGATGCTGTTGTGGGTGATGTAACTATAATTGCAAACAGATCCTTGTATGTAGATTTCACATTGCCATATACCGAGACTGGTGTGACAATGCTGGTGCCAATCAAAGAGAATGATAGGATGAATGCATGGGTATTCTTTAAACCTTTCAGAGCAGAACTTTGGACAACAGCTGCAGCTTTTTTTGTCATCACAGGCTTTGTGATCTGGGTCCTTGAACATCAAATAAATGATGAGTTTAGGGGGCCTCTTCATCACCAAGTGGGAATGATCTTTTGGTTTTCCTTCTCCACAATGGTTTTTTCACATAGTAAGGTTTCTCTTAAGTCTTCTTCCCAACATTTTTTAGATAATATGAACTGTCAATCAATTAGGAAAATGACATCTATTTTTTATAAGAATTTCAGAAACGGAAGCCCGTCACCACCATTGGCTTCATAACTATGTTCTTATACTGCTATTTTAATTTAGTGTATGTGTTCCATCTTTTGATTGCCGAAAATAATCAATTAATGTTTTAATGAGTGCAGAGGAGAGGGTGGTTAGCAACCTTGCAAGAATTATATTGATTGTATGGCTATTTGTTGTCCTAATCCTCACATCAAGTTACACAGCAAACTTCACATCAATGCTCACAGTTCAGAAGCTCCAGCCGACCATAACTGACATACAACAGCTGCTAAAAAACAGGGAGATTGTTGGTTACCCAAAATATTCATTCTTGTATCAGTTCTTGAGACGCATGAACTTCACTGATCCACAACTTAGAGGGTATGAAAATCACGAAGTTGTGTATAATGATTTATCCAGAGGCACTTCGAATGGTGGGATTGCTGCCTATTTTAATGAGATTCCATACCACAAGCTCTTTCTCTCAAAATTTTGTTCTAAATGCCGCATGGTTGGCCCTACATACAAGACTGATGGATTTGGATTTGTAAGTTCTCTCTTCCGCCACTACTCATCTGTATGAAATATTACTAACCTTCAGGTTGTATGCATGTCTCTGACGATTCCGTGATTTTGTAACTTCAATAGGTCTTCCCAATAGGTTCTCCCCTAGTTGGTGATGTTTCAAGAGCAATCCTGAATGTAAGAGGAGACAAAATGAAACTGATGGAGAGAATGTGGTTTGGAGATTCAAATTGTTCAGACGCTACTTGTTCAGACACTAGCACAACTACGACTACCGGCAGTCTTACAGTCGAAAGCTTTTGGGGTTTATTTCTCATCACTGGAACAGCTTCATCTACAGCATTCCTCGCATATTTGATTCATTTCTTATGGAGATATCAACATATATGGAGGAATATTGATAAAAAAGCTACCTTAAGGCAGAGAATTGACATCATGGTACAACAGTTTCTTAGGAAGGATTTTGAATATTTTACTTTTAGGAACCATGAATCCCGAATCCGAAATACTCCAGATGACATAGGTGCTGATGGGAGTCCCTCATCAGTCATTTCCCAACATACAAATGAAAATTCCAATCAAGCAACAACATCCATTGGAGCTGCTCAGAAAAGTCCTACTAGTCCAATAACTGAAGTAACGAGTCCAAGATCCCCTGAGGAGACTAATGGAAAATTTTGAGATTTGTTTGACATTTTCTCATGTAACTAACATGGGAACAAATACTTGCATTCGTTCATCAAAAGAGAATTTTAGAAGCATTTGTCAATATTAAATTTCTGTGGATAAACATGTATTATAATTCCTATGTGACTTGTACCTTTTTGTATCAGAAATTATGTTCTATTTATTAGTTCACTCCTAATGTGTCGGCTATCCTTTAAACCCTTGAATGCATTCACTCTGAAGTTAGAATATGGTTTGCCTAAAAAATATTAGAGCTTTTTTTATGGCACTGCTCCTTCCATGAGTAAAAATTTTCTATGGAGAGCCAGTGCGGATAGGTTAATAGTGAACGAAAATCTTCTTTGGGTGAATATGGTTGATGATGAAAAGCTTGATTGGTTCCATTTCAAAAGAACAGTTTTTCAGTAACCGACATTGAGCAAAACATCAAAATTGCCATCATGGAAAGTTAGAAAGAAGGGATAAGCTTTAATAGCTTACTGAGTAAGGAACTAGGGCATTGAGGATTATGCTTCTAATAGGGAAGCAAATGAGTTATACAGATTGCTGAGGTCTATTTAAGGAACAAAACAAGCTTCATGAAGTTGGAAACTCCATTTTGATCAAACACTCAAGGATTTTGAGTTTGAAAAAAACATTAATAAATAGTAGGGGTCTCATTTGTTTCTTTGTCTTATATTTTGATGATATACTCCTCACTTGAGAATGGCTGGCAGATATGCTTCCATTTTTAAAGATGTGTTTATCCAAGACATTCTCAATGAAAGATCTAGGAAAGGTTAATTACATCATTGGTTTAAGCTTGTGTGAGATCATAAGAATAGGATGTTGGGGGGGGGGGGGGGGGGGATATCACTCCACCAACATCAACAAAATGCAAGCAAGGCAGGTGCAACATGTTGGGATTCCAAGTGAGGCAATGTTCCTCCAAGGCATGGATTCAGTCTTTTTAAATCACAGGGTCTTCAAAATCCTAAAGATGTTGGGGCTATGGAGAGAGTTCCTTATCCTTCAACATTATGAAGAGTAATGCATGCCATCTTGTGTACAAGGCAGATCTTTGTCATGTTGTAGCTATAGTAAGCTGGTATTAATCTAGCGTGTGACAAGAGGTTACAATACTTGCCCTCCAAAGGGATCCTCAAATACTTAAGGAGGACAAAATATTACTTGTTAAGTTATTGTTTGATCCATTGTCAGTGATGGATACATAGATTATGATTTCCAAACTGATAGCAATGGTAGAAAATCTACTTCTGGGATTAATTGTATAATGGTAATGATTCGGAATGTAGAAGAGAGTGCTGTCACTTAGTAATATACCCCTGATACATTGATCATTCCTAGTATCACATATCTTGTATTCTCTATAAATACATGATGTAATCACTACTTACATATATGAAAATCAGATTCTACATGGTATCCGCTTCTGGTTAAAGGTGTGTGCCCTAATTCTCTTGGGATGGCTTCCGCATCTTCATCTCCGATTGCGATGTCTTCATCTCTGTCATTGATCGTTAGCATAAATGTTGCTGCTGCTTTACCTCTAAAGCTCAATTCGACAAATTTCCTTCTCTGGCGTGCCCAGTTCCTTCTCCTTATGAGAGGCTACGATCTATTTGGGTATTTGGATGGCTTGTTCCCACGCCCTTCTGCAATTGTGGAATTTGCTGACCCTGTGTCTTCTTCCTCATCGATAGAGCTTTGGGATTGCCAGGATCAACTTATCTTAAGCTGGTTGATTGTTTCTGTATCTGAAAGAGTGTTTTCCCATATTGTTGCTGCCAAAACTTCCGAGTGAAGTGTGGAATAAACTGAACAGTGTTTGCTTTGCAAAGATCGAAGATCTTGGAACTTAAGAATCAGCTTTTTCGAATACAACAAGGTTCATCATCGATTGGGGAATATGTTCTTAAAATTCTTTCAATCGTCGATACTCTTGCTGCGGCTAATGCCCCTGTGCTAGATGAAGATTTGGTGTTAACAACCTTAAGAGGGTTAGGATAAGAGTTTAGTGATTTTAGCACATCTGTTCTTCTTCATGCTGATCCGGTTAGTTTTGATGATCTTCAAGGCCTGCTCCTAACTCAAGAAATGCATATGAGAGCTTTTTCTACTGAGTCGGTGAAGCCTCTGCTCTTGGCTAATGTTATTGTTCGAAATTCTGCAACTCCAGCTGCTCCTTTGGCTTCTGGTAATGTTCGGTATTATCAAGATTACTCTCAGAGAGGTCGTATTGGTGGTCGGCGACCTTGGTATCGACAGTATTTTGGTAATTCCTCTAGTTCCTCTCAAAGCAAGTCAGGAAATTATTCTCAATCTACTTTTGGTATTA
This sequence comes from Hakea prostrata, assembly GCF_041222555.1. NCBI lineage: Eukaryota > Viridiplantae > Streptophyta > Magnoliopsida > Proteales > Proteaceae > Hakea > Hakea prostrata. Next base: position 29,588,087 of record NC_142601.1, on the reverse strand, counting down.
ATTCTCGATTTAGAGGTTCTGTTCCAAATGGATATTCTGCTTCTTTGAATGGTTCTGGTAATTTTGGTGCTTCACCTTCTTTTGTGAATGAACCAAGAGTTGTTTGTCAACTCTATAAAGGTGAGGGTCATCTTTGTGCTCAGTGTCCACAATTGTTCAATCATGCGTATGTGGGTAAGGTTGTCTGCTCCTTTGTTTTATCTTCTTTGAATTCTTTGGATGCATCTTTTTGGATTTTGGACTTTGGCTCTAATTGCCATATCATTGCAGATCTTGCTCATCTAGTTGTTCATGAACCTTATACTGGTTCGCACAGTGTTATTGTAGGTAATGGTCATGCTTTGCGTATTACTCATGTTGGTATGTTGAGTGTTCAATGTGGTGATTGTTTGTTCAGATTATTAGAAGTTATGTGTTCCTTGTATTAAATACAATCTTCTCTCTGTGTCTAAATTCTGTGAAGAAAATGGAGTTTATTTTAAATTTTCACTCATACTTCTTTGTCATCAAGGACAACCAGAGTCATCGGATCTTGAATCGTGGATTAATTTTTAATGGACTCTATGTTGTCAAATTTTTTATTAAACCTACTATTGGTAGCTGTTCAAGCTCCGATCAGTCTACTGTTAGTTCATCAACTATTGATTTTTCTTCCAACTCTCCAAAAGTGGGCTATGTGTCTACTGTTGTTGTTAATGCTGATGTTTGGCATAGACGACTTGGTCATCGATCACCTTCTCGGACTTCTTTTGTTTTACAGCAACTTGGATTTTCAAGAAACTTCAGATCTTCAACTTGTGATGCGTGTAAATGCTCAATGAGTCATCGGCTTCCCTTTCATACTGCTGTTACTACTTGTCGGGGTCCTTTAGATGTGATACATAGTGATTCGTGCGGACCTGCTCCTATTGTTAGTGTTGATGGCTTTAGATTCTATGTGGTTTTTGTAGATCAATTCACAAAGTATACTTGGTTGTATCCTTTAAAACACAAATCAGATCTGTATGTTGTTTTTCAAAGGTTCAAAATTCTTGTTGAGAATCATTTTAAAACACGGATTTGTACTTTTCAATCAGATGGTGGTGCTGAATTTTTACATTTGAATAGAGCTTTGGGTGAGCTTGGTATTGCTTCTAGGATTTCTTGTCCTTATACTCCTTCCCAAAATGGAATTGCTGAAAGAAAACACAGGCATGTTTTGGAATCAGGTTTAGCCCTTTTGTTTCAAGCACATTTACCTCAATCTTTTTGGACTTATGTTGTTCAAACAACGGTTTATTTGATGAACCGCATTCCACTTCAAGTCTTGGGCAACAAATCTTCTCTAGAGGTTTTATTTGGACTCAAACCTGAATAGTTAAGAGTCTTTGGATGTCTCTGTTATCCTTGGTTGCGACCTTATGCACAGTCAAAGCTTCACCTTCAGTCAAAGCCTTGTGTCTTCTTGGGTTTACCCTACAACTTACAAGGGCTACTTGTGTTTTGATTTGTCTACAAGGAAGATTTATACATCTCATCATGTGATATTTGATGAAGGACAATTTCCTCATCAAACTTTATTGCATTCAAATTCCTCTTGTTGTTTTGTTGCTAAATGGTTGGATATCTCTTCTATTGTAGTTGAACAGTCCCATGTATCTATTGTAAATGCCCATACTAATGTAGTTGCTCAACAAAATGTATCTTCTGTAAGAGCCCATCATGATGTAATTTGTAATCTTGGCCCACGGGTTGTCACTACTAGTGAACATCTCCCTACCCCTAGTAGTCATGGGTCTTATGCTTCTTTAGTTCATGTTGGGCCCTCTATAGGCAGCCCAGCTAACATCCAAACTACTCCTGCTGATGGGCCTTCTACTGGTTTTCTAGCTGTTGCCAATGGTGATTTAAATGCTAGTATTCTGGCTGTAGAAGAGAGTGGGCTTTTAAATGCTAGTATTGGGCATAATCCTACCACCGTTACTGGATCTAAGCATCCTATGATTACTCAGTTGAGGACTGGCTCTTTAAGAACTTGTTTGCCATTTAGTTTTTTAACTTCAAGTGAGGATGTTACTGTTCCAACCACTTATGCTCAGGCTGCAAAATTTGACTATTGGCGCCAAGCCATGCATGAAGAAATTAATAGTCTCATTCAAAATGGAACTTGGGTTTTAACTCCTTCTTCTCAAAACATCATTGGATGAAAGTGGGTTTTTCATACTAAAAGAAAACCTGATGGAACGGTAGATCATTATAAAGCACATTTAGTGGCTAAGAGTTTTCATCAACGCCCTAGATTTGATTTTGGTGATACTTATAGTCCAATGGTTAAACATGTTACTATTCTACTTATTCTCTCCATTTCTATTTCCAATAAATGGTTGATTTGACAACTTGACGTCTCCAATGCTTTTCTTCATGGAGATCTTCAAGAACAAGTGTTTATGCAACAACCGCCCGGTTTTGTAGACATGACTCAGCCCTCACATGTTTGTCTCCTTAAAAAATCGCTCTATGGCTTGAAACAGCCTCCACGTGCTTGGTATAATAAGCTTACTACCTTTATTGTTTCCCAAGGATTTGTTGGCTCTTGTACTGATACATCTCTCTATTTCTACAAATCGGCCTATGTGACTTTGTATTTTCTCATCTATGTGGATGATAAGGTCACTGGAAATAATCTCTTTGCTTTTTCCTCTCTCATCAAAGCTTTGGCAACAGCTTTTGTGATTAAAAATCTTGGTGATTTTCATTACTTTCTTGGTTTAGAGGCCATACGTACCTCTCATGGTTTGTTCTTATCTCAACAAAAGTAGATATCTAATCTTCTTACTCATACAAAGATGCATGAAGCTAAGTCTATAGCTACACCTCTTGCTTCTGGTGCATTGTTATCTCTCCATGATGGCACTCCTTTGGTGGATGGAACTAAATATCGGAATACGGTGGGTGCATTACAATACTTAGCCAATACTCTCCCGGATATCACTTTGTTGTTAGTCATGTTGCTCAGTTTATGCATTCTCCAACTGATTTGCATTGGGGTACTGTTAAGTGAATCCTTCGTTATCTTCGTGGTACATCTACTTTTGGGTTGTTCTTTTGTTCTGATTCTCCTATGATGACTCTTACTGGATACTCTGATGCTGATTGGGCTGGATGTCCCGATTATCGTCGTTCTACCATTGGCTATAGTGTTTTTCTGGGACATCATCTTATTGCTTGGGGTTCTCACAAGTAGAAGACTGTTGCTCGCTCTTCTACTTAGACGGAATATCGTGCTATTGCATCTATTGAAACTGAGATGGTTTGGGTTCGCTCTTTGTTACGGGAGATTGGTGCTTATCTTCCAATTGCTCCAACCATCTGGTGTGATAATATTGGAGCCACCTATATGACGGCTAATCTTGTCTTTCATGCTCGTACTAAGTATGTTGAGATCGATTTTCATTTTGTCAGAGATTTGGTTGCTTCTCGACAATTTTTGGTTCGTGATGTATCTACTATAGATCAGCTTGCTAATATACTTACCAAGGATCTGCCTCGTCCTCATTTCTTCTCTCTCCGTGACAAGCTTACACTCATGGATTTGTTGCGCTTGCGGGGGCGTGTAGAAGATAGTGTTGTCACTTAGTAATGTACCCCTGATACATTGTATCATTCTTGGTATCACATATCTTGTATTCTCTATAAATACATGATGTAATCACTACTTACATATATGAAAATCAGACTCTACACGGAAGAGTGCTAAACAAATGTTAATAGTAGGTTCCACAATTTAAGTTGACTAGTTGGCAACTAGTGAAACAACAAAGGCGTCTGGCTCAAGAAAACCATGAATGATTTAAGGGTGGTGCCTACATCGAGAGCAACCTATACTATTGTTATATGACAATAGAGGAGTTGTTCATAGGTAAAGGAACAAGCACCTGGGGTAGAAATATCACTTGATTTGTGGGATCATCTAGGAAGGTAATTAATATACATAGCCGTAGCTAACAGTGTTTCTGCAGGTAATATGTTTAATCAGTTGAGAAAGCATTATCTCATAGTGTTTCCGAGAAACATATTGGGAAGATGGGTATAAGGTGGGAAATTAGATCTAATGTACAAATTTAGCTGTTGAAAATTTATTTTCTCCAGAATGATCAGTTTTTGTGCTCAATGTATTTTTAACAGGATTGCTTACCAAAATTATTCATAACTAGGGACAAGATTGGAAACCTATCTGTATGGTGGTTCATTAATTTTGTGTGCGTATATTTTTTATAGCATTTCAAATGTGGTGCACTATTGGGTTATAAGAAAATGGAAGTCTCTGAAGTAGTTCATAATTGGTCCCTTAACCTAAGGGGTCCTTATCACATCATTCATATATTGAGCATCTTAGTTTATCAATGTCCAATGGTTGATGTCTCTCAGACCACATATCTATTTTTTGGGTTCATAATATCTTATTGTACTTGAAAGAGATGCTTAATATAGAATCCACAACCTAAAAGTAGGAAATATGTTTCACAGAGCATTCTGTATGAGATTGAACTCAAGCCATTTTCGAATGATTTTGTTCTAAAAAATGATTTATATATGTGCAAATGTAAAACCTTTCTTTATATTTTAAAACCTCTTTGAGAATATGTTTTTTTTTTTTTTTTGGGGCTCTAATAAGGTTGGTAGAATCTTTGATATTGTATATTGGTTCATTAAGGATTGACAGTTATAGTGCATGCTTTAAGTGATTTTTTTTTTTTTTTGGGGGTGGGGGTGGTTTAAGGGGATTAATGCATGCATTAAGTAAAATTCTGCTAAGATCCTACCTCTTCAGTTTTGGTTCCACTCACCTACATGGCAATTTCTCAAATGTGATTGAAATAAGATTGGCCCAATCTTGGTAGTTCCACTAAATCCTTGATTTCTCTGTTAATTTGGATATTTCCTTGATTAGGAAGATTTTGAGTCTTTATTATTGAGTCCAAATGTGAAACGCAATTCTCAGTCAATGATCAAGTCATTATGGGAATGTACGATTGGACTGATTAGATAGAGAAGAAACATCTACATTAAATGTTCCTCCTGGAAATGTTCCAAAGCTTGCATAAGTATATCTCTGATGAATCTAATAAATGTTCCCCTTCAGGCCAAACTGATGAGAAAAAAAAATGTTGGGAACCCAAAACCTCAAACAATGGTAGGGAAATGCTTTGCAGTATCTACATTTTCTTCTTCTTCCACTTCCAAGCAATCCGATATAGTCCAGGACTAGTTGAACTTCTGCTGATCAACAAGGATGGACCATGAATAATCTTTCTACTTTCATGGCTAAACTCTACTTACAATACCATTTGCATCCCCAGTTAAACCTGTGAACACTGATCTGTCACTGTAACTTGCAACTCACTTTCCTGGTTCTTTAAAAGACACTGAATAGCGAACTCTTGGAGTGGAAGAGAGAGATGAATCGCTAGAATTGTAGATCTCCTCTGGTGACTTGATGGTCAATTCAGAGAGGGATGGAGCGGAGGCGCATAATTGTGAGGGTGTGGGACATGTTGCGTAGGAGAAATCCTCACTCTCTTTTCTCTCACAAGAAATCTCATGTAATTGGAGTGGAGCCACTCTGGTATCACCAGAGGCAATGCAGCAGGCTGTATTGAGGGTAGAATTTGAACTTGAAAAGGGGACTTGGTTCATGTCAGATATCTTTCTATTAAGCACTTGAAACCATTGATCCAGTGGCTGTGGGCTATTGGACACCTTTCGATCTATTTCGATATTTCAAAATTTCTCGACAAATCAAGGCTCTGGACGCAAAGGTCATTTGGCCATCTTGGTGGGCAAAATTAGGATCACTGGACCATTGAATAATCCACTCATGAACAGGTAACTCAGCTTCATCTGGGATTATAATGGAAAGAGAGGAGCCAAACCATAATATTTTACTCATTTGGCAATAAAATAGAGCATGTGCCACAGACTTTGCCCCCAGTCCACATAGAGGACACAAGTCGTCATCTACCATGTTGAGCCGAAGAAGATTTTCCTTCACTGCTAATCGGTTTTCACAAGCTCGCCACAGAAAATTCTTTACCCTTGGAGGGAGCATTGCAGTCGAAAGAACCTCCAACACCTTTTGAGGAGGCAAACAATATTCTGACTTACTGAATGCCCACGATTTGAGCCCACAGTTAAGAGTATCCTCCTCTCCTTCAGAACTTTCATAGGTTTGAAGGATAGCCTGCACATTGACATTGTGTAGTAAGGAGGACTTAATTTCAAAGACAAAAAAAAAAAATTGTAGAGGAATGACATTACATGTTTGTAACCTTGGTAGTTACAAAAGAAAATGTCAAACTAAACTCAAAATTTTCCATTAATCGTATCAATGGATCTCGGTGTAATTACTTACTTGATTGATAAGCTCAATGGTAGATGATATCTTTTCAGATGGTGGACTAGTTGGACCTGGGTGAGTAGTTCCAGTGGAAGTTGTTGCTTGATCAAAATTTCCAGTTGTTTTCTGGGAGATGACAGGAGGACTCCTAGTAGTTACCATGATGTTTGCAGAATTTTGGATCCGGAATCTAAGATCTCTGAATGTAAAACATTCATAATCCCTCCTCATGAACTGTTTTCTAATGATGTCAATTCTCTGCAAAAGGGTAGCATTTTGATCGATATTCCTCCATAGATTTCGATACCTCAAGAAAAAATAAATATTAAATGCAAGGAACCCTATAAATGAAATGGTTCCTGTGATGAGGAATAGGCCCCAAAAGCTTCTCAATGTAAGACTGGCTGATAAGGTAGTGGTGCTAGAGTCTGGGCAAATGGGATCTCCAAACCAATTCTTCTCAATCGTTGTCATTTTGTCTCCCTCTGTTATATTCAGGACTGCCCTTGAAACATCACTTACTAGAAGAGAACCTCTTGGAAAAACCTAAGGAAGTGACAAATTAAAGTATTCAACCGAAAAATTCATACAACATAAGGTCAGTAACATTACATAATAATGTGTGAATGGGGAAAGAGGGGAGAAGGAAAGTTACTTTTTTTTTTTTTTTGATGATAAAAGTGAAAGTTGGATTAGAGATTTAAGCAGAGGTTACATCTAGTGTGAGACATAGTGTCTATATAATTAGACCCTATGTGTCCAGTAGTCAAGCTGAGAAGCCAATCTCTTGTTGTGTCCTGTCTTAGATTACAAACTTCTAGTTTTGATGTGATTGGTATCATCATCGCTAGCAAAGGAAAAAGGGTAGGTGATACTTGTGATATCTCCCCGCCTTTAGTTAGGTGTTTGTTTAGAGTTTGATCACACCAAATGTACCGTAGTTGTACATTGGTTTGAATCGCTCTTCTTATTACAATCCAGATTGTTTCTAATAAAAACTTCAAAAGATGTCCTGGTTGTGCCCTGCCTTGTTGTAGATCCTTGACGATTCCATTTTCAAGTAGTCCTACGCTCCATCTGTCTCCTTGTGACTCAGAAGATATACCTGCACATAAGAGTGTTGGTAAGTTTCCAAAATTTGTTTGTGACATTAAGCAAATAAGACAGCTGGTTGACGAATTAATATCATTATTTGTTATCTCCTCTAAGTGATTTGGATAAATTTTTTGGTCCTTAATCCATCTATTTACATCATTTAATAGTTGGATTGGGTTAATGTTTTTATTATTCATGAGTTTTGCGTTCTGTTTAACCCAGATAAAGTAGCATGTTATTATGAAAATTGAAAAAAAAACCATTTTTTTGTATGTTTATCCATGTGCCGTTCATGAAAGAATGAAAAGCAAAGATTAAGGAGAGAGTTGTTTCGGATGTGCCCTGTTTGCAACCCTAGTGGTCCTGCTGCCCATATTCTCTTTGTCCATTCACACGATATGAACAGATGCCAGTTTGATTCCTCGACGCTGTTGCATAGTATGCATGTTTGGCTTGTAAGCATCCATTTGGATAGGATCTTCTTCGTTGGTAGTCCTGCATTTAAGAGACGCCAAAAGAATGTTTTAAATTTTGGATGTATAGGTAGCTTCCAAAAAAACCTCCACCACTGTGCTACATTTGGTACTGAATCATGGCTATTTATCTTAGCAAGTGCAATTCCTGCGAGTTTTGCAGTAAATTCACCTGTTGCTGAGATAAGTGACAACCATGAGTCCATAGTAGGGGTGGGGTTTATTGCAGAAATTGACAAGGAAAGGAGTGGAGGTATTTGGCATGTGATATTTTGCTGGTTTGCCGCCCTATTGCTTTGTAGTTCATATACCTCTCTGTGAGTAGCTTGCCTTTGCCCTATTACGGTATTAAAATCACCTACCATATGGTCTGTTGTTGAGTCAACCCAAGGATCAAACCAGAAGTACGTGTTGTTCCCATCACCAATTTTCCTTTTTACCATTGTGCGGAGCAGAGGGGTAATACTGGTGATACTCCTCCAAATCCATGATCCATTTTTGTGTTGCACTTTAGGGTCGAAGAAAGATGTTTTGGGGTAATATTTTGCTTTTATGATTTCTCCCCACAAGGAGTTTGGTTGGTTGAGAAGCCGCCATCCTTGTTTGAGTAACAGGGCACTATTAATCTGCTCCATCCTTTTGAACCCTAGTCCTCCTTGATTTTTGGGTTTACAGCATCGATCCCAGGAGATGAGTGTCATTTGTTTGATTTTGTTGGGCTTTCCCAGCCAGAATCTTTGACATGCTGCATCCAAAGTCCTGCATACAGTTTTTGGGAAACAAAAGCATTGCATGAGGTATATGGATTGTGATTAAAGTACCGATTTCATGAGTACTTCCCTTCCTGCAAATGAAAGATTTGACGCTTTCCATGTAGCCATCTTATTTCCAATTCTTTTGAGCAGGTGTTGAAAATTCTTTGTTTTTGCTCTAGCTTGGAACAGTGTAGTCCCTAGGTAAGAAGCATTATTTCTCATTTCCTGTATGCCTAAGATTGCTAAAACCGCTCCTTTATGCTCGTGGTCTACATTTCTGGAGAAGTATGCGCCACTCTTTTCGAAGTTGATTTGTTGTCCTATTATGTCAGAGAATAACTCAATAGCAGCTTGTATTGTTAGTACATCTTCCTTTGTTGCTCTGCAAAAGAGGAAAGTATCATCTGCAAAAAAGAGATGTGAGACTTCTGGAGCGTTCCTAGCAATTTTGATGCCTTTGAAAAGGTTTAGATTCTTGTATTCCGATAGAAGTCTAGAGAGAACTTCCATGATGATGAGGAAAAGGTACGGGCTGAGGGGGCATCCCTGCCGGAGACCACGGGATCCTTTGAACCAATGGTAGGGGCTACCATTAAGTTTTACGGAATATGAAGTAGTTGAAATTAGAGTTTTGATCATGTTGCACCAATGTGTGTCAAAACCCCACTGATGAAAGAGATGGTATATAGCATCCCATTCAACCCTGTCATAGGTCTTGGACATGTCAAGTTTAAGAGCAACAAAGCCAGTTTTAGCTCTTGTTGATTTCATATAATGGAAGATTTCATGAGCAATGATAATATTATCAGAGATTTGTCGGGATGGGACAAAGGCTCCTTGACAGGGTGAAATTAAGTTATGCAGGCATGGTTTCAATCTCCTAGCTAGTATTTTAGCTAGTAGCTTATAACTAACATTACATAAGCTGATTGGTCTGAAGTCCGACACAACTTTTGGTGTGTCGATTTTGGGAATGAAACACAGCAAGGTGTGGTTTGTTCCAAAAGGTAGACATAGATGACGGAAAAAATCCTAGACAAAGGAGCAAAGTTCATGATTAACTAGTTCCCAATTTTTTTGAAAGAAGAAAGCATTGAATCCATCCATCCCTGGTGCTTTATGTGAGCCTAGTGAGAAAAGGGTGGATTTGATTTCCTCTATAGACGGAGGGTGTGACATACCCAGTGGTATCAGGTTTGGATCTAATGGGGGGAAGAGTGCTTCTACAAATGTGGGATCCAAAGGGTTGGAGGATGTAAGGAGATTGGTCATAAACCCTAAAGGAAAGTTACTTACAAAGCCAAATCCATCAGTCTTGTATGTAGGGCCAACCATGTTGTACTTGGAACAATAATGTGAGAGGAAGAGCTTGAGGTATGGAATCTCATCAAATGCATCAGCAAACCCTCCATTGGCAGTGCCTTTGGATAAACCATCATTCAATTCCTGTATAGAATTATATATTTTAAGATTTGAATCATCGAAGTTCATCTGTTTCAAGAACCCTAACATGAATGAGCCACCTTGGTAACCGACATTATCGCCATTTTTCAGTAGTTGTTGTACATCAGTTACAGTTGGTTGGAGCTGCTGATTTGTTAGCATCGATGTCAAGCTCGCTGTATAACTTGACGTAAGGATAAGGACAACAAATAACCATATAATCAATACAAATCTCGCAAGGTTGTTAATCACCTTCTCCTTTGCACCCATTAATGGATTTCAGCAAATAAATTTGGATGTTTAAACGATCCTTAATGCAGAACTGACAACTCGGCTTTTTTTCTTCCATTGGCAAACTCTTTATACCAAATGTCCGGAATGTAAACCCCGAAGTCGTATAAGAATTAAACTAATAGTGCAGAAGGATCATTTAATCTACCTGTGAGCTAGGGCGTTTTCAGCATACTAGTAGTGTAAATGAAAAATCCAATCTTCAATTCACAAGCTTATATAAAATAAATGGTAATGGCAGAGTATGACTATAGTTACCAATAGAGTTACCCTTCTGAAATTGTTAATATGAGATGATTTCATTATCCACAGTTCTATTAAAAGGACGAAAGATGATGGACAAAAACAGGAGAGAACTTACCTGTGTGAAAAAACCATGGTGGAGAAGGAAAACCAAAATATCATTCCTATTTGATGATGAAGAGGACCCCTAAACTCATCATTTATTTGTTTGAGGGCCCAGATCACAAAACCTGTGAAGACAAAGAAAGCTGCAGTTGTCAACCAAAGACCTATGCTCAGAGGCTTCATGAATACCCATGCATTCTTCCCATTGTCCTCTTTGATTGGCACCACCATTGACACACCTGACTCGGTGTATGGCATTGTAAAGTCGACATACAATGATCTGTTTGCAATAATAGTTGTATCGCCCACAACAACATCAAATTTCTGTTTAGAAATCATAAGTATCATATACATTGGTAAAACAATATGTAGCATGAAACACAAATGATGTTCCCATGTCTCAATTCACGTTAGCATTAGGTGATTAACTCATATAAATTATTAATTGAATCAAAAGAAAAACGCAACCTATAAACCCTAACCTAACAAGCCAATCGGTCGTGTGATTTAACAAGAAAATTGGAAGCAAGAAGAAGAAGAGACACAGGCGTTTGATGACGGAGTTCGGCTCTTGAGCCTACGTCTCCGGGACTTTGGATAGAGTCCAATCTACTATAGCTTGAGAGATTACAAATAAACAGGGAAGAATAAGGGTACATAGATGACCGTACATGGCAGTAGTTGATGCTCAAATCAACATCGAGTCTTCCTCTTCATATGAGGAATGAAAGCCCTCTGGTATCGCCTCAAAGAACCAAACACAGAGTGAGATCAGAACATCAAGAACAACTCCAAGCCATCACCAAATCACTCAAGAACACCACCGAGTGATTCCCTTCCTTTGCCAAGCACTTTGCCTCAAAGTACCACAAGAATCAACCATCGAACGAAGGTAGAAGATGAAGAGCAGGAAGAAGAATAGCCATCTCCGAATCTCCAGAATCGCCAGAGCTCAAACCCCAAATTACAGAACAAAAACCCTCGACACTGTTTGCATACGTGAAGTGAAATAAACCAGCCCAACTATGCCTTATACAAACACATGAACCAGTCGATTCAATAACAAACCAGGTAAATACATGAAATACCCAGATTACCCCAACAATCTCCCCCTTAATCTGTAACTCTACACAACAACCATAGTAGACTGGGATTCAACCGTCATCTTCCAAGTGTACCTGCACAAACAAAAGAAAAGAGACCATAGTACAAAGCAATCAAAAAATATGCAAAGTACCTAGACATGCACTAACCATGCAACACTAAAGGACTCACAGCAGATACACCATGCAACAAACTGCATCAGGTAGAGAAACCCATTAACAACAACAACTCCTAGTTCACAACTCAACCAAATCAACATGGAGAGTACATATGCACACACCAGGCATATATCTCATAACAGAGAAAAACAGAACAAGAGTCATAAAAATTTGGGCAGCATCTCCCCTAAAACTGCAACATATGCAAACTTAATAAACAAACACAAGACATACCTGGACATCACCACACCATAGATAAATGAAAACAAGTATACAATCTCCACAAAAGGTAATAACCCACTACATAGACTTACTAATGCTAACCAAAGCATAATAAATATATGAATTAAAACAAATAAGACTTTAAACAAGAGACTAGTATAAACTTCAAGAAATCCATGGTGATATCCAAAACCAACCTAGATTAACAGAACCTCACACACATCAACAGATGAACAACATGGATCATGACATAATTGACAATGCCAACATAGCCCATGAATCTACCAATGCTTACAATATAAGCCAAGTCAAGTCTAAAACATATCACATGATACATAAAAGAACTTAACCAACCTAGAGAAGAGAGATTTGAATAATTCAAATATAAAACATAACAAATAAGCATAAATCCCTCCCCCTCAACCAGTAGATCCCAAAACTTAGGAAATTCCTAACAAATCCATGTATTTTCATTTCAAATTTTGATTTTAAAACCTTCCCCAAGGAATACAATTATGCAATCAATATGTAAACCACATAGATGCAGATATAATACACAGAAAAATGAAATGAGAAACTAGAGGCAACTGTCAACCTAAAAATGCAAATACAATGCAAAAAAACTCAAACATCAAGTATTATATATCAATGCCAAGGGTATTCAAATGAAATCACAACAGGATTCATTAACAAGTCATATTTTCAAATTCAGTTGTTAAAATGCCTAAAGAAGTTGCAAATCATTCTTTCTTCCACACTAAAGTAAAGAAAGACAACAAGTATCCAATTACCCATTAAAATAATGAAGAGAGTAACTCAAGATCGCAAACACTCTTATAGCCTTACATTTAACCAACAAGATGAAAATATTCTAAACAAACCCAAATAGGCAATAACACTCCTCAATCCATCGCTAGCTTACTACCACTACTCAAACCAGGATCTTTTCACCCACTCACCACACATGACAGGCACAAGTCACAACTAGACACATCCAGGTCACCTAGAGTAGAAACCAAACCAGAGATAAAAGAAGTAAACTCAATAAGACTTAACAACTCTGACCTACAAGACCAGACTTAATGACCACATAAAAATATAACTGCAAACAAGACATAATCTAACCAATAAAACTGGTGCAAGTCATCTTACCAGACAACTCCATAAATCTGACAAGAACTACTCCCACTCAAAATCACACAAGCTGACAGACCATATCCCCTGAATATCATGTGAACCCCAACAACCTGTGAGGACACACCCTCTTGACATCTCCTGTGTCAAGACCAGCACTCATGCTAAACATGGAGACTATACCTCTCCAAACACCAGGGATATACCTAATGCTATACCAAGTGAAATAGGAATCCTCATGTGTGTAACCAAATGTACTAAACAGTCTCAACACCACCTATAACCACTCTAGCATAAAAAACTCAGTCAGACATGTATATCAATGCAAATAAAAGCATCCATGAGAGTACAAAACATATTGCCTCAGATTTATTAAAATAAACAGCTTCCTTACACAAGCATATCACCTTAAAGATAAATAGACCACCTCCCTTTTAACAAAGGAACAAAATAGGATAAATCAAAGTGTGCACCCAATGGAAACCCAAATAACCAGGTCTTAAAACAAGGTCTATGCTAACACAGAAAGCACCTAGGTCATCAAAGGACCTCAAACATGTTTACTTCACCAGAATTAGACACATTATTATTAGATATCTCACCCTCTTGCAGTTTTCTCTTGTATGCAAAACAATTTTTCTTAATATGACCCACTTTATGACAGAAATAGCATCTCCTGGTGTTAGAATCAGTCTTATTATTATTCCCATTATTATTCTTGTTGTTATTTTCATGATTGTCATACATTTTACCCTTTCCCTTGGACTTCCCATGTTTGTAAGAGCCCTTACCCTTAACAAACAAATTGTCCCCACTCCTTGAAGTCTTTCCAGAAGTCAACAACTCTGACTCCCTATTCCTTAGAGCACCAATCAATTGTTCTAGGGAAATGTTTTGACAAGCATACTTAATTGAATTCTTAACTGTCACATCCACCCAGCCTGTACCCTATCTGGCATACCCGGGATGTGATCCACAGCCGCGCAGATCCATAGTTCAGGGACCACATAATCCACATCAACGATAATACAATCATGAACAGATAATAATCATAAACTAACAATGAATGATCATGGAATTCAAAAATAAGGTGTCAGACATAATCAGAGTGCGGAAATAAATATCAAATCAGATAACTTAAGAAGGCAGTGGGCGGAATCCACTCCTTCACCAAACGGAAGTGGGGTCAAAATTAAGTTAAGTACAAGTCTCAAGTTATGAAGATAAATTAAAGTTATTACAATTCTTCTAAGTTTAACTGTCACAAAAAGGAGTAGTAACTACTCATAAATCTCCTCCACAATGGATATGTCCTCCTCAAAAGTGAGGACCATGGAGAACCAACATGATTGCTCCCATACAACTCCAGGGCTAACCCTGGTACGCCGGGTGATCTTCTTCGGTATGGTCACCGAAGTCTTCGGTGTAGCTAGCCTCCGGATAGTAGTATGAGGTATCCGGGTCCGTCTCGGGGAGGGTGCCATCGGAGTAATCACACTGTAGAATAGCCTAACAAAATATTGCAACAGAAAAGGAATGAGTTCAAAAGAACTCAGCAAGGAAGTTATCCTTCCACACATAAACCACAAGATAATCATAAAATGATGCAGATGATATGAGGCATATAATGCAATATGACTTTATTCTAAGTATGCTGGTCATCTATGGTAGACATGCTTTAAGTCATAGCACCATACTTCTTTGGGTAGTCTCAGTCACTCATCACCGGGGTGACTTGGGTCCTGCATCCCTCTCGGACAAATCCATGGTTGGGGGTGTCGGTCACCGCTCTCTCACATCACCGTTTGGTCTAAGTATTGGCGCATGTCAGGGTATAGCCTAGCCCAATGCAAGTCATCTACTTAATCATATCATGCCAGTTCCAGATACTTCCATTCCTCCCCTCTAGGGATCCTTTCCGGTATCCTTCACACTAGAGTCACGGATATTACTCACCGGACTCATCAACCCTATTGGTCATCCACAAATGGTAAACGGGAAGCTCTCACGTCCCTCTCACGGATCATTTCACCGGTCTTGAGTGCCCGTGAGCCCAAGTCTAGCCATTTGTAACCCTACCAATAAATGGCCCCTTTCGGGTAACCGTAATGCAATTTATGTCCTCTCACGGGGTGGATACCGGTCTTGAGCGCCCACAAATCCACACTACTACCACGGCTTGTTCGGTCTCAATGCCCTTCCGAATCGGGTCTGATATGATAGGGACATCCTAGCCATACATCTAGACAAATCCTATGCATGTCATTCAATAACCCGGGAAAGCGTCAATGGACACCTTCGGAGAACATCCCATACTATTCCCTCCGATGTCCAAGGACAGAAGCACCAGTAGGGTACCCCTCAATCCCAAGTTATACTTAAGCAATCACATGCCCAAGTTCATCATATCAGTTCACAAGATACAACGTCATAATAAACATTCGATTCATGACATTGACATAAGTCATCATATATTGAAATTGATAAACATGATACAACATTGAAGTAATATAATGTAAACACAAAGCTACTGTTAAAATACATATGTAGCAAGTCTAACATGATAAGGATATGAATTAGAAACTATATTTACTAGGATAGGAATACCAAGTCAAGATTTCCATATCCTAGGTAATTACATCGATAACTATCCTTACCATGAATCGGAGAAGAGAATGGTCCAAGATCCAAGCGTGGCCCAAATAGTCTTAAAGTCCTAAACAAGCATATATGAAAGGTTAGAGAAGAAATCAGAACAATCGGAGATCAAACGAATCAGAACTGGGCAAAAGTTGCTGACAGCAACTCTATTGGTCGATACATTTGGTCGATAGTATAGACCAATAGTATCGACCAATTCAATTCCAGGACACAAGGCTGGCTTTTCGGATTCTTGCCCCATTTGGTCTTCCTGGTCTCGGATTGACATGAAACTTGGAGGATAGTCTAGGCACAACATGGGGACACTAATTATCAAGAAACTTTCATAATCCAATGGTCCATTTGGAAATCCCCAAATTGACATATTAAGGTTAAGAGTTGTAGATCATAGCATTGGCTATAACTCAATGCAAATTAGGGGAAAACATGGGGAATTAGGTAGGGAATCGTTTAGAAGTAACATGGAGCACATATGCAAGGTATAGATTAAGTAAATCACGAGCTTCATCTCAGTTTTGGTAAATAAAGCAAGTTGGTAAGCAATAAATCATGGAAATGTGTAGTCAATGATCATGAGGTGAATCAATCATAGTCACATCGGTGAAAACATCATTGTGTGGGGTTTAGAAGGTTCATGGCAAGGTGTATGCAAGGTTGCAGCACCTTGACCATGGTCCCAACAGTAAAATAGAGAAAAGATGAGTAAGAAAGTGATTAGGAGAGAGAGTCATACCTTTAGAGTGGAACAAGAAGGTAGGAATAAGTGGTTGGCAATGATTGATGAAGAAGATGCTTCACCACTACCAAGGAGGAGTTCTTGGGAGGCTCTCTCACGTTCCCAGATGTTAAAGACACGAGGATAGGGCTCCAGTCTCGAGGAATAAATAAATAGAAAAGAATATTCTAAGAATCTTTAAATCTGGGCTCAGCAGACTTGTTGGTCGATACATTTGGTCGATGGTATCGACCAATAGTATCGACCAATTCAAACTCTGCAGAATTTTACAGAATAGTACAGCAACTTTAGGTGCGGACTTGGAGGGCTATACAAGGTCAAATTGCATGGGGTTTTCTCCTACAGTTCACTCAAGAGGTCTAGTTTCAGGGAGTACCTTCGGATTATGCACCGGGGTCCGTTTGCTATTTCAACTGTCTCGCTCTTCATCAGTGCGCAGATTCTAACTTAACACTGGTAATGTGCTCAAGGAAGGAGCAACATCATCAATGTCCATAAAATGGAATCCCGACATTACGTCATCAACCAGTAGGGCCCATAAGTCCCTCCTACCACCACTTCGGGTCTTTGGACCTACAAACATAACAATGACCGGGTCGGGTCAGGGTTAGGTAAAAGCTGGATTTTACATTAACAACAAGATAGTCATTATGAAGGGAATTCAATAGGATAATAGACAGGTCTTGGTCTTCCAATTTGGTCTTTTCCCCAGTACTAGCCAAGTCTTGAATCAACTTCTTAAATACATCTAGGTTCTTATCAAGGCTGATTGTAGGGTCCATCTTAAACCCATACAATTTTTCTTTAGATAAATCTTATTACCTAAATTCTTTTTCTGGTAGATTTGTTCAAGCTTATTCCATACTTTAATAGGGGTATTGTCATCATCATCCAAACACCTGATAACACCATCAGTGATATTCCAGAGAATGCAACCAATTGCATTCTCCATCACTTCAGTTCTCAAGACTGGGTCAATGCTTTCAAAGAAAGCAACTGGGTCATCTATAGATCTTAGGAGTTTCTGCTGAGCCATTAAAGCCCTAACCTTTCTCTTCCAAATCCCAAAGTCCCCTGTCCCATCAAACTTCTCAATGTCTACCCTGGAACCCCCCATAGGAGTATCCAAACTTAGGTAAATAGGATTCCCCCCTAGACCTACTGCTCTACTCGAGCCTGTGGTAACTACACTGACCACACTGGGAGGAGTGCTGTCACATCCCGCCCAAATACACTCAGCCTATACCCAATCTGGGTTACCCGGGGAGTGATCCACAGCCCAAAAGATCAAGTTTAGGAACGATCATATCCATTTAGCACAATAACATAATCAAAAGCAAGAACAAATCATTGTATTCTAATAAGTTAACAATAAAAATTAAGAAAGGATCACAGAAGGATCACTAAAGAATATCAGAGTGCGAAATAACAAGATACCAAATCAAAAGACAACTGTAGAGTATAGCGGAAATATACCCCACAACATATGCGGAAGGTAGATCGAAATCTAAAGCAAGCTCTAAGCTAATACAAGTAAAATAAAAGTCTAGAAGAAACAAGAGAATCTAATCCACATCTTCAGCCGGCTCTTCTTCTTCTTCAGTCTTCATCCTCTTCACTTTAGGGTCATGCTCTTGAAGCTTCAGATCAGCATCTAGTGCATGATCCCATCGATGAATAAGATGATGCCGGCTACCATCAATGGGAGTCGTCAGTGCAGCCCAAATCCGAGTGTTGGCTGCCTCGCTGTTCATTACCTTGTCCAAGGACATCCGGAGCTGTACCATGTATGGAAAGGTTCTCCGTGCTGGTGTACAGGTTCTCTTTCGTACCTGCAATGTCATCTAAAAACAAGTCCCCCGAAAGGTATCCTCAAAAGAACTTAGCAAGTAAACCAAACATAATAAGCATCTTCACATGTATTCACAAGCAAACATATATGCAATGATATGAAACAATATATGCAAATATGCTTCTAACTCTATGTATGTATGCTGGTCTCTATAGGCAGACATGCTTTAAGTCATAGCACCATACTTCTTTGGGTAGGTCTCATCTCACAATGCCGGTTGGCAAAGGGTCCTTCATCCATCTTGGACAATCCATGGCTGGGGGTTAAGTCACCGCTCTCTCACATAACCGTTTGGTCTAAGTATTGGCGCATGTCAAGGTAAAGCCTAGCCCAATGCAAGTCTTCTACTTAGTCATATCAACTCAGATCCAAATACGTCCATTCCTCACCCCTGGCGATCCTTTCCGGTATCCTTCACACTAAAGTCAGCAACTACGAACTCATCAACCCTATAGGTCATCCACATATAGTAAACGGGAAACTCTCATGTTCTCTCACTGGTTGGTTACCGGTCTTAAGCGCCCATGAGCCCAAGTCTATCCATATGCAACCCTACCCATAAATGGCCCCCACAATGTGATTCATGTCCCCTCAAGGGTTGGTTACCGGTCTTGAGCGCCCATGAATCCCCATTGCTACCACGGGTTGTTCGGTCTCAATACCCTTCCGAATCGGGTCTGATATAACAGGGAATATCCTAGCCAAACACTGCTAGACAAGTCCTAGGTATGACAGCCAATAATCCAGGAAAGTGTCAAAGGGCAACATTGGAAATATCCCATACTATCCCCAATGATGACCAAGGACAGAAATGTCAAAAGGACATTCCCCAATCCCAAATCATACCTAAACAATCACAATCATAATTCAGTCATATCATCCATGACAGATATCTCATCAAATAGAAGAGTATAATAAGACAAGATTAAATGAATAAGAAACATACATGAATAAGTATTCATTCATGATCAAGTACATAAAGTAAATAAGGAAATAAGATCCTAGTGTACTTACAGCATTCATATCATAATGGAAACTAACATAACAGTAGCTAAATCATGCATTCATGTCATAATACATAAAGACATGTAAATAGGCATATTGTGAGTTGGAATACTCACCTCGTAATCAGAACTTATAGTCTTCAAATAAGAAATAGAGAACAGATCCAAAATCACCTAAACAAGCTTGACAAAACATGTATAGATCATAAGAAGTGATTCCAAAAGATTGGAGTCGAAACGGATCAGAAACAGAGTTGTTGTTCTTGCGGGTTGATTGGCTGGGTTGAGTGCTCCAGTCGACCTAGGCAATCTGCCCAAGAGCAAATCCGGAAATAAAAAGAGAATCTTGATCCGAAACCTATGCTACACAAACCGGAATGCGACGAAACTTGGAGAGATTGTCTAACACAGTAGTCTAAGACTAAAAAGCATAATTTAGACATCAAACCACCATTAAAACCATTACTTACTAATTTAGAATCATAGTTTCTATTTTGGAAAACAAGACTTTTTAATTGGAAAACAACATGGTTTTCATTGAAAACAAGCTATGAATGAAAGAGATGAACTAGAGATGATGAGACATCATTCTAGTATATGAATACAGTAAATCAAGAGTAAGAATGATCATAGAGATGCATCTAATATGCTAGAAGAAATCGAAATAAGAACATGATCATAGTTTAAGAAGAAATCATGAAAATCACGTAAAGAATGAATATGAAATCATAGCATATAGAATGAGAAGAGATTGTAGAAGATATGATTGCAGAGATGCTGTCACGTCCTCCCAGCCGGTACCCTATCTGGCATACCCGAGAGTGTGATCCACAGCCCGAAGATCAGGTATCGAGTGATCAACCTCCCACATAAACAATAACATAATCATGAACAATCATAATAAAAGTGCGGAAGATAAACCATAGATCCAATAAAGAAAGAATGAATCATAAATGAATCAGAATAATAGATATAGTCAGAGTGTCAAACAGATAAGTAAAGTGAGGCAAAAATCCCACTCTACAACCAGCGGAAAAGTAGCTCTAAAAGAATAAACTAGACAAAATCTAATCCCAGTAGCAAGTACATTGGGAAACTAAATTGTTCTCCACTTTATAGACAACATCCTTATAGGTGTAAATCTCATAAATAGCACAAGGACGCTTCCACTCAATGGCGGACTAAGCATCGACGAGCATAACCACTGCGGGATCTTGAGTGTAATTGTGGTAACCGCAAGCACCTTCTTGGAGATATGCCTCTTCGCCTTGCGCTTCTTCATAGGGACCGTCATAGTACTCGCACTGCAGGATAGTCTAACAAACATTGTACAATAAAGGAATGAGTTTCAAAGAAACTCGAAGGCGTTAAAAATCCATAATAACATAAATGGCAGGATTCCGGAACAAACATAAATGCAATATGACATGAAACAAGCAATGAATGAATGAAACTAACTTATGTAGCGGTCTCTATTGCGGACACGCTTTAAGTCATAGCACCGTACTTCTTTAGGAAAGTCCACTCACATCCTCAACCATTTAAGATATCTTGGATTCTCTCACGGATCATTTCACCGGTCTTGAGCAGCCGATGGTAATGGGTCCTTCATCCCTCGGGACAAACCATGGCAGGGGGTTAAGTCAACACACTCTCTCACAACCATTTGGTATAAGTACGGCGCATGTCGGGTAAAACCTAGCCAAATGCAAGTCTTCTACTTAGTTACATCAAGTCGGATCCAGATACGTCCATTCCTCGTCCCGACGATCCTTTCCGGTATCCTTCACACTAGAGTCCTCATAGTCCCTGACTACGGACTCATCAACCCTATTGGTTATCCACATATGGTAAACGGGAAGCTCTCACGTCCTCTCACGGGTTGGTTACCGGTCTTAAGCGCCCATGAGCCCAAGTCTAACCGTATGCAACCCTACCAATAAATGGCCCCCACAATGTGATTCCTGTCCTCTCACGGGTTGGTTACCGGTCTTGAGCGCCCATGAATCCCCATTGCTACCACGGGTCGTTCGGTCTCAATACCCCTCCGATTAGGGTCTGACATAACAGGACATCCTAGCCAAACACTACTAGACAATCCTAGATATGTCATCCAATAGTTTAGGAAGGTGTCCAGAGGGCATCTCCGGAAACATCCCATAATATTCCCGTAGTAGTCCAAGGACAGAAATGTCAAAAGGACACCTCTCCTTTCCAAACCATACTTAAGCATACACATGCATCAATTCATATCATCACATATATGGTAACTTCATATATGGAAAGAAATCAATAATTACAATCACTTGTATACAATTGGTAAGTAAATCATACATGAATCAATTTAATATGAATAAGTAATGCTACTGTAATCAAAGTTATGCAACAGTAGTATATCATTGTAAGAATCTAATTTAGGAAACATGTCAATGATATTCAAATATAGAAACTAGATTCATGCTATCTATGTAATTAAGGAAATAACCATCCTTACCTTTTATAACTCGCAAAGGAATCCAAAGAAATCAAGTAAGATCTTGGCAAACTTGAGAAGGAGGTCCTAAACAAGTATATACAACATATTAGGAAAGATCCCTAACAGAAAAGATACCAAAACATCCAACACAGACCAATCCCGGAGTTGCCGACTCATTGGTCGAGTGGATTGGTCGAGTGGTCCATCGACCAATCATCGACCAATGCAGACGATAGCCTAAAAAAAACAGAGTTTTAAGATATGAAATCCGAATTTGGTGGTTCAAAAGGGTACTAATCAAGGGGTAAACTACATCAGTAGTATTCTAACATATAGGGGACTTCAAAACACCAATCAATTCAAGACTTCAAGATCCAAATTAGGAAACAAAAAGTTACCATAATTAGATCAACCATGGATCTTGATGAATTCGAAATAGAAATCAAAGACAAGAACAATAGGAGGATGGATCATTGCTTCAGGTAAAGGTATCATGAAAACATACTTAGATCTTCAAGGAACAAGGCTTAGAAGCATAAATCTAAATAAGGAAATAAAACCTACCATATATGTAACTACCATGCTTCATGAAGAACACATAGTATGGTAGAAGAGAACAACTAGAAATTGATAGATTATGGATCATGGAAAGAAAACACAGTAATTAACTAATAACATGATCAATAAAGAAGATCCAAAGAGATCAGAATTCAAATCAGAAGTTTAACAAGATTAGATCATGGTTTGATCATGATTCCTTCAAAAGCTTGCAATGATCATGGTTAAGATCATTGTTCTAGCCTCAAATCCTTAGGATGATCATGAGAACATGTTCAGAGATGTTTGCAACAGAGAATGCAGCATCTCTTCTACCGCCTCAACTCAAAAAGGAAAGAAAAACAAAGATGGAGGAGAAGAAGAGAGAGTAGACATACCTTTTGATGCAAAAGGAAGAGTTTCGACGAAGATCCGTCAAGAAAACACCAAGGATGCAAGGGAGATGACTTGCAGAGGTCTTTGGTTCGTTCCAAAGAGTTTGGAGGCAGCAAATACGAAGTGGACTCGAGATTGGACTTAAATAGAGCAAGAAAAACCTAATTGCCAAAGACAAACTCATTGGTTGAGTGGATTGGTCGATGACCGACCAATCAGTCGACCAATGCTGACAGCAAGACCAAAACAGGGAATTGAAGGCCCAGATCAAATCCTATCCTAAAGGGGTTTTGCACACAAGTCAAGTGACTTACCTAATAGGTAGAAATGCCTTCAAACCAAGATAGAGAGCACTCCAAGTCCATCAACTAATCCGATCTTCATCAAGATTCAGTTTCCATAAATAGAACTTCATCATCAACTTTCATGGATTCAAAGCCAGACACCAAGTCCTCCACTGGGATGGCCCAAAGCTGGCTTCTTACTTTACTCCGGGTCATCGGACCTACAAATAACAAGGTTTCCGGGTCAAGGTTAGGGCTGGGTTTTACAGATGCAATATCTTCTTCATAATCTCAGATTAGAGAAGAGAATGATCATAGTAAGAATGAATCAATAGCATAATAGATTAAATACTAACCTTTGATTGAAGAACAAGAGAGAGAAAGCTTGAGAGTTGAATGTAGATCTTCTTCTACACCAAAAGGAGGCTTGGAGATGAGTTTCCTTCGTTCTCTAGGTGTTTTGGAGGCTAGGGATACTAAAAACATGAAGTTATGAGGTATATATAGCAATAAAGACCTAAACAGAAGATTCCGCTCGAATTTTGTTTGCTTGGGTCGAGTGGGTGGGTAACATGGCCTAGTCGACCCAGCTGACCAGCATAGCCTAAAACAGGGATTTGAGGGCCTTTCTCTTATCAGAATCAAACGAAACTTTCAACACAACAACTATAACTTACCTAGCATAGGAAAATGGCTTTAAATCATATCTAACCATGCTCTAAGGTCATCAACCAATCTTCTCTTCATCAAGGTGCATTTCATCTCCAAATCAGACAAGGTTTTCAAATAGGGAATTCCATCATCAATTTTCTATGGGTTTTCGAATCTACACTAAGGGAGAGGTCTGACTTGACTTCCTAGGACCTTCTAAACATATCAACACCATACTCAAGGTCCAACTTCAAGGTCAAACATCAAACAAGTTATTCTTCATCCAAAACAAATAGGGTGTCTAATTTAGGTTTTGGGCTGGATTTCATATTCTCCCCCCCTTAAAATAATTTCGTCCTCGAAATTGGGAGAGTACTAGGCTTCTAAAGAGATGGTGGTACTTCGCTTCTAACTGGACTTCCTTCTCTCAAAATCTATGAAAAACAAATAACGATAAGACTTTTGTAAGAAAACAAGGGAGTAAATCTAACATGCTTTGAAAGCAAATCGAAAGTATGATCATGGCTTCATGAAGATTTCACACGGATCATGGCGAAGATCAATATGAAGATCATAAAACCTTAAGAATGAAATGAGATTGTAGAAGAGATGGTTGCAAGGATGCAGCATCTTCTTCGTAATCTCAATCACAAAGAATAAATCATAGCAAGAGTAGATCAATACAACACAAGAGAGATTACTAATCTTTGGTTGACGAATAGGAGATGGAAAGTTTGAAGTCTTGAAACAATTAGAAGAAATAACAATTCATGGAGATCACATTTGATTTCTCTTCGAAATCATCATGTGGAGAATTCACAAGGTTATAGAGTGTATGGAGATCCACTCTAGAATAGCAGGGATAGAAGGATCAGTCATGGGAATGATTTAAGATCACCCTCCTATCAAAGGGAATGGGAGGCACAAGAAGAAATTGTAGAGAGAATAGATCAGCTTCGAGGTAAACGTCTACTAAATGAAACTAGGCAACTCATACGACAAAGAATAAATCGAACAATGTATATGGTATGTATGCATTTGGCACAATTGCAAGGTTAGGATTAGGTGGGATTTCACAATCTCCCCCACTTAAAAAAATTTCGTCCTCGAAATTGAAAGCATACTTGGGTTTCCAATAAGATGAGGAAACTTCTTCAGGGGTGTGATTCTTCCACCGAAACTTTACCAGGGGATGGAAGGTACAATGAAAAATAGATCTAATAGGTAGAGAACACTGGAATCTTGGCTGACTTCTTACACAACTAAGAGGAACTCAAAACAATACTTACAGGCACTTCAATCAAGACTAGGCAAACTCATATGGCAAGAATAAATCAAAACAATGCATATAGCCTATATGCAATGCATCAGTAAGGATTAAATTGGGCAACGCATATGATAGGTATGTAATGCAAAAGTAAAGAATAAATCAAGGCAATGCATGTGGTATTCATACAATGCGCAAGCTAAGATAAATCAAAACAGTGCATATGGTATTTATACAATGCACAAGCAAAAACTAGATCAACGAAATGCATATGGTATATATGGAATGAACAATCAAAGAATAAATCAAAGCAATGCATATGGTATATATGCAATGAACAATTAAAGAATAGATCGATAGTAGGAGTTAAAGGCTAAGAGTAACGTATCAGTTATGACATCACGATTTGATTCTAACTCACTTCCAACATTGTAAATCACTTTAACTGTCACATCCACCCAGCTGGTACCCCATTTGGAATACTCGGGATGTGATCCACAGTCCAAGGATCAATGATCTGAGGTCCATGCCTCCCACATACACGGTAACACAATCATGAACAGTAATAATCAATGGTAAAAACAGCTAATACCAAGTATCATGAATAAGATAAGAGTAACTAAATCAGAGTGCGGAATATAGATAATAATAAAGTGTGATCAAAATCATAAAGGGTGAGAAGGTGTGGTAGTCACCCTCTCAGAGCAGCGGAAAAGAAGTAAATTGATAACTCTATGAAATAGAGTTAAGATTTATAACTTTTATACTTGAGATGGCTTGATTTAGGAGTATTTTGTCTTTGTTTTAGTGATAGTATTCATTAGGTGTTGTCTTATTTAGTCTCAACATGTTGCATTTTGTTTAGTTCATTTTTGTCACATTACATGAATTTCCCTTCTTTTTATGGATGAATTTGACTGTTTCTCTTTCTCTTGAACATGTAGGTGAAGATTCATAATAGAAGAACATGTCCTCTAACTTTGTTGTAGAGTTGTTGCTACATTGCTACAACAACGGAGCAGAATATTCTCAGATCCAATTCAAATGGAATTGACCAAAAAGGGCTAACTTAAGTGGACTAAATTCTTGTAAATACATGATGGTTTTCAGCCCTTAATCTCAGGAGGAAAGTTCTAATCCTATGGCCAGAATCTAACCTAATGATTGAAGACATTTATGGAAGAAAGAGAAGAGAAGCAAGGAGGAAAGAGGGGAGATTCGACCAAGGTGGTGGAAGAGAGACTTGGCTGAGAGGAAGGAGGTAGAGAACGAATGCTGGAGCTCTTGTGGAAGCAAGGAGCTGCTGGAGTTGTTGATTTGCTGAAGAAGAAAGCTGGAGCTCATGTGGAAGCATTGAAGCCTTAGTTTATTCTTGTTTTTATAACTCTATCTTCTTATTTTCTAGTCTCATGTCAACTATACTTGGTTTTATGCATTTGAATTCTGTTATGGGCTAAATATTAGCTGTGTTGGGATGATAGTAGTACCTAAACCTGAATTTTGATATGTAACTAATCATGTGTTCTTTAGTTTTATTGCAATCCACTTTATTGTTAATGAATTCAGCATGTTATATTGACTAATTTCAGTTCTTGAATGATCTTTCTTGAATGAATGTTATGATTTCATTAATTGGAAAATTAATGAAGTCTAGGTGTTTGTTGAATTGTGTGAGTTAGCATCATCTTTAATTAGGTTGTGTTAATTAGTAGGTTGGGTAGGAATACCCAATTACCTCACATTACCATTGATTGGATTGGGTTTAAATTGCATTCTTAATTCAATTCTTCATAGGAATATGCTGATGTTGATTTAGGATGCTAGCTTATGTGTATTGGAAAATACCATATTGCCATTCATTCCAAGTTCTTGATTTATCTTGGGGTTGTAGTATTGTTTTAGTATTTGTGTTTTAAAATTCAGGGGAAGGGAAACTTGATTCCTAACACACTTGTCACTCATTAAGTTTCTTCCATTGCTCAAATCTACATTTTAGTTCCTTAGTTTTCTTTACCTGTCATTTGGTTAATTAGTTAGACAAACACCAATCAACCTTGTTAATTTCATTTAAATCAATTTTATTTTTACATTGAAAGTTAAGGATATAATTCTCCGTGGGATCGATACTGTACTTATCATTTATTACTTGATTGCGATACGTATACTTGCGTGATATCTTGAGATACAAGCAACATAAATCAAGTTAGTTACATATCCGAATATCACCAGAATAATTCAAAGACAAGTTAATTACAATATCCAAGGTTCCTCAAATACATCAGGAGAATGGGGCACTATGCTAAGGTTTCTTCTATACTAATGGTAGTCTCCTCAACAGTACGGATGAAGTAAACCCAGCGCTGCCGCTCCTGCACAATTGTGGGGCTAACCCTGGTGCGGATAGTAATCCTCCTCGGCTCCAATATACGGATCCTCACCGACGCCACTACCCGGAGGGTAGTATGTGGAATCATAGTCCGCCTCATAGGAGGTGCCATCGTAATCTTCGGTACCTGGAATGTAATCTAAAACATTTGCACAAAAAGGAATGAGTTCGAAGAACTCAGCAAGGAAGTTATTCCATAATTAGAAATCATACACATTCAGAACATATAATAATGCAATGTGATATGGAACATATGATGCAGATATGAGCCTAACTTTATGAATGCTGGTCTCTAAGGTAGACATGCTTTAAGTCATAGCACCGTACTTCTCTGGGTCGTTAGTCACTCTCCCATTTCCATATCTTGGGAATGCTCGGGGAAGATCGGTAAAGTCATCAAAAAGCCGTGGTAAGGGGATCAGTAACCGCTCTCTCACATCACCATTTGGTCAAGTACTGGCGCATGTCACAGTAAAGCCTAGCCCAATGCAAGTCATCTACTCAGTCGGTCAAGTCAGATTCAGATACATCCATTCCTCGCCCCCGGCGATCCTTTCCGGTATCCTTCACACTAGAGTCAGCGAAATCCCAGATTTCGAACTCATCAACCCTATTGGTCATCCACATATAGTAAACGGGAAGCTCTCACGTCCTCTCACGGATTGGTTACCGGTCTTGAGCGCCCGTGAGCCCAAGTCTATCCATATGCAACTCTACCAATAAATGGCCCCTTTCAGGTATCCGTAGCATGGTTTATGTCCCCTACCGGATTGGCTACCGGCCTAGAGCGCCCATCCAACCATACACTACCACGGGTTGTTCGGTCTCAATGCCCTTCCGATTCGGGTCTGACACGACAAGGATGAACCTAGCCACACAACTAGACAATCCTATGTATGTCATCCAATAACTCGGGAAAGTGTCGATAGGCACCATCGGAGAACATCCCATACTATTCCCTCCGATGCCCAAAGACAGAAGTGTCAGTAGGACACCCCCAAATCCCAAGTCATACGTAAGCAATCACACATCAAATATCATCATTTCTCATGCATCCAATGCATATTCATAATAGTAATCAAATCATGATATTGAAACGAATCATTATAATCATAAGCAAATCAAAATGATAAAGTAACCCAACAAAGTATAAAGATTTAAATGCTACTATTCTAACACATGTGTAACAGTCTCATAATGATTGAAAGGAAATTTAGGGATCTTATTCTTTAAATAAAGCACAATTCAATATTTGATGACTTATATGTTTATGGATATAACCATCCTTACCTTGGATGAGTTGATGATGAATTGAGAATACCAAGAATAGTCCAATAGAATTGTTAAGGCCCTAAACAAACATCAATAATAAGTTAGAAAAGAAGTCGGGAAGATCGGATGTCATTTGAGTCAAAACTGACCAAGGTTGCTGTCAGCAACAACTTTGGTCGATGGTCTTGGTCGATGGTATCGACCAAAAGTATCGACCAAAATTGTCCTCGGGTAGAATAGTGGATTTTGGGGATTTTGGTCCGAAATGAGTCTTCCGGTGTTCGGATCAATCTGAAACTTGGAGGCATACTTAACAACAGTAGTAGGACACTATAAATCAAGGAATTAACCCAATCCAATGGTCCAATTAAAAAGCCCCAATTTGAGCTATCAAGTTCAAGTGATAAACATCATGGCATGAGTTGGAATTGATTGCATTGATGAGGAATAGCATGCAATAGCTAGAGAAACTAATAGAAATTCTATTGGAATCATATGGCAATGTTAAACATTAACATAATACACTCTATAGCTCAGTTTAATATCAAATGGTATGATGTTAATAGGTAAATCATGGAATACATATGCTAGGCATGAGATATAAGCATTAGCATCAATGAATGGCTAAGGGAATCATGGATTGAGCATGAGTAGGCACTTGGAGTGGTGGTTGCAAGGTTGCAGCACCATTCCAAATGTCCCATCAGCAAGATGACAATAGAAAAGAGTAGAAAATGGTAGGGTAGAGAGTGGAATGAAGAGTCATACCTTAGTGTGGAAGATGAAGACAAGAATCAATGATAAACTAAGTGTCTTTGATGAGATACCCTTCACACTAACCAAGGAGCTGCTTTGGGAAGCTCTCCCCACGTTCCCAGGTGAGAAAAATGATTGCAAAAGGCTCAAGGCTTAAGGCTCGAGGTCATATTAAATAGAAAAGGAATATTCCATGGAATCATTAACTTGGCAGACTGGGACATTTTGGTCGATGGTCCTTGGTCGATGGTATCGACCAAAATGATCGACCAAAATATTTTCAGCAGAAAACTCAGGTTTAGAACAGCAACTTCAAGTAGGGATTTGAAAGGCTATACAAGGTCAAATTGAGTGAGGTTTTCTTCCACAATTCAATCAAGAAGTCTAGTTTCGGGAATACCTTCGGATTGTGCACAGGAGGTCATTTGGTACATCAACCATATTAATCTCCTCCGATGCGCAGACTTTCCTTAAACACCGACAATGCATTTAAGCAAGGGGTATCATTGTCAATGTCCATGGGCTTGGTCTCCGAATCATGATCATCAATCAGAATGGTCCATAAATCTCTTCTTCCACCGCTTCGGGTCCTCGGACCTGAATACATCAGTGGATCCGGGTCAGGGTCAAGGTTAGAATAGGGCTGGATATTACATTAACTGTCACATCCTCCCAGCCTAGTACCCTAACTGGCATACCCGAGAGTGTGATCCACAGCCCCAAAGATCAAGTATCGAGGAAATCATCCTCCCACATATACAATAACATAATGATAAACAGGAATTTAATCAAGGTTTAATATTATAAACAAAGGTTCAAAACAAAAATGAATAATCAGTATAATCGAGTGTGGAAAAGATACCAGATATCCAATGATATAAAAAAGAGTAAAGTGAGGCGGAAACTCACTCCACCAATATAGCGGAGCGTAGTATGAAAGTCAAAAGGAATTACAACTGAAACAAACGTACTAAGAAATAAACTAAGATCAAGCGTTTTCTAGTTTATAGATAACGTCTTCATAAGTATGGACTTCGTCAATCCAATGAATCCGTTCTAACTCTATGCTGTTTTCAAAAGTAGTACGCAGCTTGATCCGCCGGGGGATCATCAGAGTAATCTTGATCGTTGCCAGCACCTTGCGTGTAATACGCTTCGTTGGCTTGCTCTTCACTGTACTGCTCGTCATAATAATCTGTACCTGTAGTATAATCTAAACAAAGAATATACAAAAAGGAATGAGTTTCGAAGAAACTCAGTAAGGTAGTTAATCCATAACAACATAAATAACATGTGGCAAAACATAACAAGATGCAATGCAATATGAAACAGATAATGTATGTAAGCATCTAACTCTATGTATGCTGGTCTCTATGGCAGACATGCTTTAAGTCATAGCACCGTACTTCTTAGGGAAAGTCCGCTCACACCTCAACCATATAAGATATCTTGGGTTCCCTCAACCATTTAAGATATCTTGGGCAGCCGGTTGGTAATGGGTCCTGCATCCCTTAGGACAAACCATGACAGGGGGTTAAGTCAACACACTCTCTCACAACCATTTGGCATAAGTACCGGCGCATGTCAGGGAAAAGCCTAACCCAATGCAAGTCATCTAGTCAGTTACATCAACTCAGGTCCAGATACTTCCATTCCTCGTCCCTGACGATCCTTTCCGGTATCCTTTCCACTAGAGTCCTAATAGTCCCTGACTACGGACTCATCAACCCTATTGGTTATCCACATATGGTAAACGGGAAGCTCTCATGTCCCCTCACGGATCATTTCATCGGTCTTGAGCGCCCATGAGCCCAAGTCTAGCCATATGCAACCCTCCAATAAATGGCCCCCACAATGTGATTCCCGTCCTCGCACGGGTTGGTTACCGGTCTTGAGCGCCCGTGAATCCCCATGCTACCACGGGTCATTCGGTCTCAATACCCTTCCGAATCGGGTCTGATATAACAGGGGTATATCCTAGCCAAACACTGCTAGACATCCCTAGGTATGACAACCATTGATTCGGGAAAGCGTCGATGGGCATCTTCGGAGAACATCCCATACTATTCCCTTCGATGTCCAAGGACGGAAGCATCAAAAGGATACTCCCCAATCCCAAACCAAACTTAAGCAAACACATTCTCAGAACAGTCATGACATACACAACCAGCAGTTCATCATATACAAGAGAATGTAAAAGCAAAAATCAAATTAGGCAATAATACGTAATTCATATATCATCATGATATAAAAAGACAATATAAAACAAGTGCTACTGTTCCCACAGTAGGAGATCAGAATTAAATTACAACAACAGTAGGTAATCTCATAGTTTCATAAAGTAGAAACCAGAGAACAAGCAATCTATGTAGTTAAGGAATTAACTGTCCTTACCTTCTAACTTGGATAGGATCTTAAAGAATCAAGTATGATCTTGACTAAACCTGAGAAGACAGTCCTAAACAAGTGCACACAACATGTTAGGAAAGATGCATAAAGGAAAAGATCATAAATCAATCGAAACAGACCAAGAATGAGGTTGCTGTACTCATTGGTCGATTGATTGGTCTGCTGGACCAGTCGACCAATGCAGACAGTGGCCTACAAGAATCTGAATTTTGAGAATCAAGAACCGAATTTGATGGTTCAAAAGGGTACAAATCAGAGGGAAATTATCATGGTAGTATTCTAGGGTATAGAGGATATCAAATCATAAATCAAATCAAGTTCCCAAGTTGTAACCTAGGAACAAAAAGGTTAACCTACTAGGTTAAACATAGATTATGAGGGAAAATATTAAAATCAAAGATTAAAGAACTAGGATATGAAGATTACAGATATAGTAAAGAAAACACATTGATTGGGTTACCATGATCAAACTAGGGGTTCTTGATCTTACCCAAGAAATTAGGGTTTCACCCTTTTTTTGTTCCCATGAAAAAGGTTGAGATCACAGGAGGGAGGGAATTGATGATGGGTCAATTATAACAAGAAGAATTAAAGAATATTGAATTTAGATCAACCTCCACATTACCCATGAGGTTTCCTTTCACAAGGGAGGTTACCAAAAGCTCTCCAAACGATCACACAGGTTAGGGTTTCAAAGGATTAGGGTTAGGGTTTCAAAGATTCTACTGGCTGAGGTTAAGATCATGATGATGATCATGGATCTTAAAGAACATGATGAGATCATGGATCTTAAAGAACATGATGAGATCATGGATCTTAAAGAACATGATGAGATCATGGAATAGATGGTTGCAAGAGTGCATCATCTTCTTCCTGATCTCAACGAAGAACAGAATTAAAGAAAGAAAATCAGAGATAGAAGAAAGAGTGAGTGAAATCATACCTTTGCTGTAGGAGGATGAAGAATTCTTCAAGTCTTTGTGAGAGATCACCAAGGAATGCAAGAGAATGGGTTAGATTAGGGTTCTAACTAGTTCCAGAGGTTTAGGAGGCAGAGGAGGCGGAGTATTCCCGAGATTAGACTTAAATAGAAGAGACAGGATTCAAATTTCATAAACAGAATCAATTGGTCGATTGATTGGTCGATTGGTTCAATCGACCAATGAGTCGACCAATCAACACAACAACTTCAAAACAGGGAATTGAAGGCTCAGATCAAGTCCAAACATCAAGGGGTTTTGCACTACACCTAGAGTGACATACCTAGGAGTTAGAAATGCCTTTGAATCAATACAGAGACCACTCCAAGACCACCAACTAATCCAATCTTCATCAGGGTGCAGTTTCCACCATTGGAACACTGGCATCAACACTCATGGATTCCAATCCAGCCATCAAGTCTTCAATAGAAATGGCCCAAAGATGACTTCTTGCCTTACTTCGGGTCACTGGACCTACAAATAACAAAGTTTCCAGATTAGGGTCAGGGCTGGGTTTCACATTAATGGCAGAAGGGGCTTGAACTGGCTTCACAGCTAAAGCAACTCGACGACTTGGTTTATGAGGGCAGAGACAGGTAGGGTGTCCTTCTTGATGGCAGTAAACACAAACAAGTTCTCTCTATCCTACAGATTGTACCGGCTCTATAGATCTTTGATTCATTGGCCTTGGGTCTGCAGCAATTTGATTGAGGTTTGCATTCCCAACACTTTGTCCCATAGTCCGAGGCTGATACATTGAGGTCAGGTACTTGGTGGTGCCTAGTGAACTTCTTGCCGGTCTTTTTAGCATAGCTAGGACTTCTACTGGGCAGGGACTTCTGGTGATCTAACTTCACTTTTCCAACATCAGGCACAATAGCGAGATTAGGGTTTGCCTAGGCAGCAGCACGGGTCTCATTGTGCATGGCCATTATCCCAGTCAAGATTCGGTTGAACTGTGCACTCTTCTGTTGCAACATTTCCCCCATAAGATTAATGATTTCTTGGTAGTTGACCACTGGAGGAGCACCGGATAGGTTACCGGTCACTTGACCTTTCAAAGGGTTCTGGGCTTCAACATTGCCAGAGGACACTCCAGCTCCAGGAACAACTCTCTTTCCATTCTGACTTGAGGAAGCACCACAGTTCCTTCTTCCGGTCATTCTGACAAACCAATAGAAAGTCAAAAATCTACGAGAAAATGTCCAAATTCAAAATCACACTTCCAACATGTCAAACATACTTAACTCAACTGCACATGCCATTAAAATCCTAACAAGGCATAAAAAAAAAATCAGATTTTTTAAAAAATGTCCAAAACAGCAAAATCTGCCTTGCTTGAAATAAAAAACAGCAAAATTTGCGTTGCTTGAAAAAAAAAACAGCCTTAAAGGGACCACTTCTCTATTTCAATCCCATTTCTACCTTCACCAACTTCGAGTTTGGCTCTGGAGAAAAGGTTCTCTAGGGATTCCTAAGGTTCCAAGACTCTTAAGAGGCTTCAACAACAACTTACAACCTTCTTTGATCAACAACACAAGGTAGTCTTCATTCTTACTTCTTTTCTTACAAATGCCATTTACCAACTTCTTGGTTTTCTTCAAAACTGAGAAATGCTTATTGTTCTTGGTTAAAAACATGTTTAGGGGTGTTAAGAAATATGTTCCAACCATTTTTCACAAAATGCCAAGCTTCAACTAAAAGATTTCCCACACTTTGCACCAATTTCACTATTTACTTCAACAAACTCCCACATTGCAAACACTTGTCCCACTTTCAAACCAAATAGAATTTTGACCTCAAACCACTTCCTACATGACTGTTTCAATATGAGGAAGCTGCTCACGCACTTCGTTCCACCAAAATCCGATTTTCCAAAAATCACTAAACTTAGCCCAAAAGAGAATTCCTTCTTCCAAAGTTGCTGAATTTTTACTTTCACACATCAAAATTGACTGATTTTCACCAAACAAACCATCCCAGCATGTTTATCCAAGTCTTATGAACACACTAGATTGTTCGAATCGAAATTTTGACAAAATCGAATTTTTTTTTTCAAAAAATTACGAAAATGCCCTTCTTGCATAATTTTTTTTTTTCAAACTCTAGGGGTTTCAAATGGATCTTCTCCAAACAAACCTTCTTAGCATGTTAAACCGACTCTTATACACATGCTAACATGTCCAAATCACAGTTTCCATCGAAAACAAAATTTTCCAAGAATTTACCAAAATGCCCCTCTTCACCAAATATTGCATTACTTAACTTCCTTTACTCATGCAATGCAAAACTCAACATGACTCTTCAAATTCCCTTCAAACCAACACAAAGAAAACACCTAGGGGTTAGGAGAGGTAGAGGTGAAGATCAAAGTAATATTCCTATGTCATAAGCAGAGATAATACATGAATAAGGAGGCAACAATCTAAACTCCAAATGAGGTTCAAGATTAGGATGAAGATGATGATGCAGAGGATCAGGAGATTCAGTAGGTTGAGGAGGAAACTATTTCAGCTCAACAATTTTGAGGATGGAGGCACACATACAATATAGAAGATCGATTGACATGACTGGAGGAAAAGTCTCTGGCTATAGAGTTCAGTTCGATTCTCAGAACAATTGCTTAAACAGATAGTACTAGGATTGTCATCGATTCTATGGTTGGAGGAAGAGCGATCAGCTTCACTACCAGGGATATCATAGGGGCTTCGCGACGTAGCTAGGTCAGAAGATGAGGGTGACATCGCTAAGGGTGCTGATGACATAGAGGATGATGGTGGTGATGATGATGATCATGATGATGGGGATGAGCACGGAGATGATAATGATAATGACCATTACGGGGTTCCAACTCAAGGTGGGGATGACATTAATGATCAGGGAGGTGAGGATCATAGAGATGAGGATCAAGGTCAGGATGAGATTCCTAAACATGAGGAGATTCCTACACCGCAGTTCTTCGAGGTTGGAGGTCCATTACATACGACTTCTGAGGCTCCAGGTGTGGCTTCTCATCAGTCATCGCTCCATTCTATACTGGAGAGGATAGAGGCTCGTCAGGTGACTATAGAGGATGGGCAGAGGAGGATAGAGTCCTACATGTGCACCTTGGGTGAGTGATTTACACGATTGGAGGAGGAGGAGTTCATAGCTAGGAGAGATCAGACAGATCGCCGAAGTCGATCACTTAGATAAGTAGAGCTAGGAGTTTCCTTTTATGCTACACAGATGTATTTTCTTTCAGACTTGTAAAAATCCCTTATGTGATTAATGAAATTCAGTTTGTTTCACTTATGTTATTGTACATTATGCATTTCTTTTGTTGTATTAGTAATTGTGAATGTTTAGTTATGACTTATAACTCATGACGACCACTCACGACCATTACTCCCAATGACAACTCCCGACTCAGACTCATACGACAACACATGACGATGACACAACTCAGACTCATGATAACTTACTCTCGACAACACCTCACAACAAAGACTCACTCACGACGACGACTCACGACGACAACTTTTAACTCAAGACTCAACTCACGACTCAACACACATACACAATACTTAAAACCGACTAGTTAACTCTAACCATGACTACAACCCAAGTACAAGTCATAAACTTTAATTATTGTGTATTATTCAAACTTGGTACATTATGCTTCATTTGTTCAAGTTTCTAATCCAAGTTTTCTATAATTCACTTCTAAGAAAATTTGAGTCACTTATGGATCTATGACTCAAGGATGCTTTCATTATCGTGTTCTATGGTTATGATTGTCCGAAAACTTGGGCTCTAATACCATCTGTCACATCCCGCCCAAATACACCTAGCCTATACCCTATCTGGGTTACCCGGGGGAGTGATCCACAGCCCAAAAGATCAAGTTTAGGAACGATCATATCCATTTAGCACAATAACATAATCAAAAGCAAGAACAAATCATTGTATTCTAATAAGTTAACAATAAAAATCAAGAAAGGATCACAGAAGGATCACTAAAGAATATCAGAGTGCGGAATAACAAGATACCAAATCAAAAGACAACTGTAGAGTATAGCGGAAATATACCCCACAACATATGCGGAAGGTAGATCGAAATCTAGCAAGCTCTAAGCTAATACAAGTAAAATAAAAGTCTAGAAGAAACAAGAGAATCTAATCCACATCTTCAGTCGGCTCTTCTTCTTCTTCAGTCTTCATCCTCTTCACTTTAGGGTCATGCTCTTGAAGCTTCAAATCAGCATCTAGTGCACAATCCCATAGACGAATAAGATGATGCAGGCTACCATCAATGGGAATCGTCGGTGCAGCCAGAATCCGAGTGTTGGCTGCCTCGCTTTTTATTACCTTGTCCAAGGACATCCGGAGCTGTACCATGTACGGAAAGGTTCTCCGTGCTGGTGTACAGGTTCACTTTCGTACTTGCAATGTCATCTACAAACAAGTCCCCTGAAGGGTAACCTCAAAAGAACTTAGCAAGTAAACCAAACACAATAAGCATCTTCACATGTATTCACAAGCAAACATATATGCAATGATATGAAACAATATATGCAAATATGCTTCTAACTCTATGTATGTATGCTGGTCTCTATAGGCAGACATGCTTTAAGTCATAGCACCATACTTCTTTGGGTAGGTCTCATCTCACAACTCCGGCTGGCAAAGGGTCCTTCATCCATCTTGGACAATCCATGGCTGGGGGTTAAGTCACCGCTCTCTCACATAACCGTTTGGTCTAAGTATTGGCGCATGTCAAGGTAAAGCCTAGCCCAATGCAAGTCTTCTAGTTAGTCATATCAACTCAGATCCAGATACGTCCATTCCTCACCCCTGGCGATCCTTTCTGGTATCCTTCACACTAGAGTCAGCATAGTCTCAGACTACGGACTCATCAACCCTATAGGTCATCCACATATAGTAAACGGGAAGCTCTCATGTCCTCTCACGGGTTGGTTACCGGTCTTAAGCGCCCATGAGCCCAAGTCTATCCATATGCAACCCTACCCATGAATGGCCCCCATAATGTGATTCATGTCCCCTCAAGGGTTGGTTACCGGTCTTGAGCGCCCATGAATCCCCATTGCTACCACGGGTCGTTCGGCCTTCCGAATTGGGTCTAATATAACAGGGAATATCCTAGTCAAACACTGCTAGACAAGTCCTAGGTATGACAGCCAATAATCCGGGAAAGTGTCAAAGGGCAACATTGGAAATATCCCATACTATCCCCAATGATGTCCAAGGACAGAAATGTCAAAAGGACATTCCTCAGTCCCAAATCATACCTAAACAATCACAATCATAATTCAGTCATATCATCCATGACAGATATCTCATCAAATAGAAGAGTATAATAAGACAAGATTAAATGAATGAGAAACATACATGAATAAGTATTCATTCATGATCAAGTACATAAAGTAAATAAGGAAATAAGATCCTAGTGTACTTACAACATTCATATCATAATGGAAACTAACATAACAGTAGCTAAATCATG
The DNA here is from genome assembly GCF_041222555.1 of Hakea prostrata. Lineage (NCBI taxonomy): Eukaryota > Viridiplantae > Streptophyta > Magnoliopsida > Proteales > Proteaceae > Hakea > Hakea prostrata. Next base: position 29,549,515 of record NC_142601.1, on the reverse strand, counting down.
CATTCATGTCTTAATACATAAAGACATGTAAATAGGCATATTGTGAGTTGGAATACTCACCTCGTAATCCGAACTTATAGTCTTCAAATAAGAAATAGAGAACAGATCCAAAATCACCTAAACAAGCTTGACAAAACATGTATAGATCATAAGAAGTGATTCCAAAAGATTGGAGTCGAAACGGATCAGAAACAGAGTTGTTGTTCTTGCGGGTTCATTGGCTGGGTTGAGTGCTCCAGTCGACCTAGGCAATCTGCCCAAGAGCAAATCCGGAAATAAAAAGAGAATCTTGATCCGAAACCTATGCTACACAAACCGGAATGCGACGAAACTTGGAGAGATTGTCTAACACAGTAGTCTAAGACTAAAAAGCATAATTTAGACATCAAACCACCATTAAAACCATTACTTACTAATTTAGAATCATAGTTTCTATTTTGGAAAACAAGACTTTCTAATTTGGAAAACAACATGGTTTTCATTGAAAACAAGCTATGAATGAAAGAGATGAATTAGAGATGATGAGACCTCATTCTAGTATATGAACACAGTAAATCAACAGTAAGAATGATCATAGAGATGCATCTAATATGCTAGAAGAAATTGAAATAAAAACATGATCATAGTTTAAGAAGAAATCATGAAAATCATGTAGAGAATGAATATGGAATCATAGCATATAGAATGAGAAAAGATTGTAGAAGATATGATTGCAGAGATGCAATATCTTCTTCATAATCTTAGATTAGAGAAGAGAATGATCATAGTAAGAATGAATCAATAGCATAATAGATTGAATACTAACCTTTGATTGAAGAACAAGAGAGAGAAAGCTTGAGAGTTGAATGTAGATCTTCTTCTACACGCAAAGGAGGCTTGGAGATGAGTTTCCTTCGTTCTCTAGGTGTTTTGGAGGCTAGGGATACTAAAAACACAAAGTTATGAGGTATATATAGCAATAAGGACCTAAACAAAAGATTCTGCTCGAATTCTGTTTACTTGGGTTGAGTGCTTGGGTAGCATGGCCCAGTCGACCCAAGCACTTGACCCAGACTGACAGCATAGCCTAAAACAGGGATTTGAGGGCCTTTCTCTTATCGGAATCAAACGAAACTTTCTACACAACAACTATAACTTACCTAGCATAGGAAAATGGCTTTAAATCATATCTAACCATTCTCTAAGGTCATCAACCAATCTTCTCTTCATCAAGGTGCATTCTCTTTTCTAAATCAACCAAGCTCTTCAAGTAGGGAATTCCATCATCAATTTTTTATGGGTTTTCGAATCTACACTAAGGGAGAGGTCCGACTTGACTTCCTAGGACCTTCTAAACATATCAACACCATACTCAAGGTCCAACTTCAAGGTCAAACATCAAACAAGTTCTTCTTCATCCAAAACAAATAGGGTGTCTAATTTAGGTTTTGGGCTGGATTTCATATTCTCCCCCCCTTAAAATAATTTCGTCCTCGAAATTGGGAGAGTAATAGGCTTCTAAAGAGATGGTGGTACTTCGCTTCTAACTGGACTTCCTTCTCTTAAAATCTACGGGAAAACAAATAACGATAAGACTTTTGTAAGAAAACAGGGGAGTAAATCTAACATGCTTTGAAAGCAAATCGAGAATATGATCATGGCTTCATGAAGATTTCACACGGATCATGGCGAAGATCAATATGAAGATCAGAAAACCTTAAGAATGAAATGAGATTGTAGAAAAGATGGTTGCAAGGATGCAGCATCTTCTTCGTAATCTTAATCACAAAGAATAAATCATAGCAAGAGTAGATCAATACAACACAAGAGAGATTACTAATCTTTGGTTGAAGAATAGGAGATGAAAAGTTTGAAGTCTTGAAACAATTAGAAGGAATATCAATTCATGGAGATCACATTTGATTTCTCTTCGAAATCATCACGTGGAGAATTCACAAGTTTATAGAGTGTATGGAGATCAACTCTAGAACAGCAGGGATAGAAGGATCAGTCATGGGAATGATTTAAGATCACCCTCCTATCAAAGGGAATGGGAGGCACAAGAAGAAATTGTAGAGAGAATAGATCAGCTTCAAGGTAAACTTTTACCAAACGAAACTAGGCAACTCATACAACAGAGAATAAATCGAACAATGCATATGGTATGTATGCATTTGATACAACAGCAAGGTTAGGATTAGGTGGGTTTTCACAATCTCCCCCGCTTAAAAAAATTTCGTCCTCGAAATTGAAAGCCTACTTGGGCTTCCAATAAGGTGAGGAAACTTCTTCAGGGGTGTGATTCTTCCACCGAAACTTTACCAGGGGATGGAAGGTACAAAGAAAAATAGATCTAATAGGTAGAGAACACTGGAATCTTGGCTGACTTCTTAAAAAGCCTAAGAGGAACTCGTAACAATACTCACGGTGCACTTCAATCAAGACTAAGCAAACTCATATGGCAAGAATAAATAAATAAAAAACAATGCATATGGCCTATATGCAATGCATCAGTAAGGATTAAATCAAGCAACACATATGATAGGTATGTAATGCATAAGTAAAGAATAAATCAAGGCAATGCATGTGGTATTCATACAATGCGCAAGCTAAGATAAATCAAAATGCATACTTAAGTGTCAGCAAGGTTTGGCCCTCCCCTGGTAGACCAAATCCCTTGCTTAACTCCACTTTGGAGCAGGTAAATCACACACAATCAGTATATATTGGAATTAAATCACAATACTGATATAAACAATTCTGAAAAATATAATAAACAAAATTAATCGATCACAATTTTATTATCTACTCATATACATGTGTCAGCAGTATTCAATTAAACATTTATTAACTCAATAGGCCAATATAAACCAAATAAAGTGCCTAAGTTATCAATTGAGATCACTACTGCAGTCTTGTATAAAATTCTAGCATAAATTATATAACCAGTGATCAATTAACAGTTAATAAAACAGAATAAATCTCATACATAGATTATCACAATTACAAAGTCAAAACAGGTCATAAAAATTAGAACCGAATACCTACTGGTAACATACAGGAGCAACAGTAGTATATATGACCAACATATAATAGTAATCAACCTATATTCTTATGAGATTAATTCAGCAAATTAATCTAATCAGAATCACCAATCCTCATATATAGATTAACAGTGGAAATGAACCAATAGATTATAAGCAGACCAGAATGGTAAGCAGCAGAAGCAATGAATCAATCTATATTAACCGAAACACAGGCTATCAATCTAACAGGCTAACATGGTTAACAGAATAATATGGCTAACAGTGGCATAATTTATACAAACAAAATCAGATTATGTATATCATCAATTCCTAACCAGAAGTAGCAGTAGCCAAAACTGTAACCAGCAGAAGCAGTAGCCAAAGCTCAACTGAAACACCTAGCCTGAGCTTTGATACCAATTTGATATTCCCAGGTCTCAATTCACGTTAGCATTAGGTGATTAACTCATATAAATTATCAATTGAATCAAAAGAAAAACGCAACCTATACCCTAACCTAACAAGCCAATCGGTCGTGTGATTTAACAATAAAATTGGAAGCAAGAAGAAGAAGAGACACAGGCGTTTGATGACGGAGTTCGGCTCTTGAGCCTACGTCTTCGGGACTCTGGATAGAGTCCAATCTACTATAGCTTGAGAGATTACAAATAAACAGGGAAGAATAAGAGTACAGAGATGACTGTATATGGAAGTAGTTGATGCTCAAATCAACATTGAGTCTTCCTCTTCATATGAGGAATGAAAGCCCTCTGGTATCGCCTCAAAGAACCAAACACAGAGTGAGATCAGAACATCAAGAACAACTCCAAGCCATCACCGAATCACTCAAGAACACCATCGAGTGATTCGTTTCCTTTGCCAAGCACTTTGCCTCAAAGTACCACAAGAATCAACCATCGAACGTAGGTAGAAGATGAAGAGCAGGAAGAAGAATAGCCATCTCCGAATCTCCAGAATCGCCAGAGCTCAAACCCCAAATCACATAAAAAAAACCCTCGACACTGTTTGCATACGTGAAATGAAATAAACCAGCCCAACTATGCCTTATACAAACACATGAACCAGGCGGTTCAATAACAAACCAGGTAAATACATGAAATACCCAGATTACCCCCAACAACAAATTACACCACCACAGAGTACTACAGTTCAATTACCTGCAGATAAACTTGGTAGACCATATCATTGTAAGTCCCTGCACTTGTATGGTCAGATTTCGCGAATGGAATGTACTCATAAGGAATGTTATATGGTAATGCCTCCATTACTGCATCAAACACATCAATGCAGTACCCAGTGACTGCAGATTTGTTTTTGTTCCATGTCACATTCACAAAATCTTTAAATCTTTCCGTCACTAGAACTCCAATCTTCAACTTTTCTTCATTCGTAGGCAACTTCCAACCCTTAGGTATAGTGGTTGAACCACCTGGCCATATGATAGTACCAAGCTTGTTATCCTTGAAGCTTGAATATGTCTGTGTCTCAGTCGTATTCAAATCTTGGAGAAGTCCATTCATGGGTGTCCAAAATCCTATATTCTTTTCACTACCACCAATTACATTCACTATTTGGAAGACTGATGATTGCAGTTGCCCATCAACAAGCTTAAATTACCCACTCAAACCTTCAAACTGAGTATTTAATATCTGCTCTCGAAGTTTCAAACCTATTTGGGAGACTCGAAGATTATCCATACTGCTAATATTCAGCGAAAGTTTAGTCTGCTGTGAACCAGAAATGACCCCTGAAACTTTCTCCGCTGCCATTGCCAATGTCCAAGCAGTGTCATATCCCCATAGTTCGTAAATATTTAATTTTGCATTGGCCATATTTGGGTTCTCTTGTAAAAATCTCTTTTCCCATGAAACTTCAAACTTCTCAAGTCTTTCGGTTCTCTTAACATGAGGCTTTAGTCCCAAAACACCTTCCATAGAATGGGCAACAGAAGGATCCACAGAACTTAAGGAAATTGTCATATCAAATGTGATGATCCAGACGTAACCTGCACTCATCATTCCTACTTCTTTTGCCTTCACAAATAAACGAGAGCCAAGAGAGGGAAGCATGTGTACAATAAATACTCTGGTCTGCGTTGTCATCAATTTGTATAGTTCTTGAAGAATTTGATCATCCGAGGCATTGGGAGATATAACACTTCGATAGGGGATTCGAGTATTGATTGCTTCAAAAGCATCAACCAGATATGGTATAATTCCATTACCGTACTTACTGTTAACATAGACAGGCACAGCTTCCCTCCAACCAAATGCTTGAACAATTGCAGCAATGGCATTCATCTGAGCAGCGTCATTGTATGCAGTTCGGATGAATAATGGAGTAAGTAGTGATGAAAGGGAAGGACTTGTTGCAGTAAATGAAACAATAGGAACTTGAGATTTGTCTCCAAGATCTGCCATAAATTTGGCCTCTCCTGAATCGTTTGGTCCTATGATGGCTTGAACTTGTACATTTTCTATGAGGTCTAAGCCTGCAATCGTAGAATAAAACTTTGTGAATCCTTTTTCCTTCTTATATTACCATCTATGAATTCTGCTTCCTAATTTTGAGAAGGATATGGGACATGCTGAAGATCATATTTTTAGGAACAGGTGGTGTCTTATCTCTACTTCCTTCATTTAAGAAGCATAAGAAGAAAATCCCTTAATTTTTGTTCAGATGAACTTTAAGAAGATACATGTAACATATGTATAGATATAGGGATAGCAGTTTTCAATGGTTGATACATTGATGGGACTCTCTAGGGATGTAAACGGATCAAATTCAGCTCGAATGTGGTACTATTCATATTCAAATTCGATTATTAAGCACGTAGTGAGAATTAGAATCCAATATCCATTGGATGTGGAAATTTATAACCAAATTCTAATTTGTTTAGTTAATAATATTTATTGGATAATATCCTATCCGAATTCAAACTAATCTTATAGATAAAAATATTTGAATGTAATTAGAATATCCTATTTAGTAACAACATTCAAATAGAAAATTTTCTATCCATCAATGTTACTTGGTTAAAGATGTCTACATCATCGAAGCACACCTTCTCATCTTTGGAGCCGTGATCAGAGAGTAGCTCTGACATCATAGGGAAAGTGAAAGCTTTTGACGATCTCCTCTTTATCTATATATTGCTTATGTCATCCAACTATGAACAATATTATATAGTTGTATTGAAGAAGAATTTGAGATTCACTAAGTTACTTAAGAATCTACATAAATTTTTTGTGCTCAAATAATTTAAATTTGCTTCTTTTCCTATTGGATTGCAAAGAGATTCAAGGTTCAAATTCTTCTGAAAGTACAAATTGATAGAATATTTGAAAAAACTGATTTACTAGGAGGAAATGAAGAGACTAGAAGTAGAAATTAGAAAGAGCTGTAGTGTCATACACTCATAAAACTTGAAGTCTAAAGAGACTTCATGTTTTTGACTTTCATCTCATTCTTTAGTGTTGGGCCCAATTAATGTTATGGTGTATTCGTAGTTTAATATAATTAATGGATATTAATGAAGGGATAACGATGTATTCCCTAAAATTAAACTTTAATTGGATATGGATAATATCTGTCAAATATCTAATTGAATCGGATTATATTCAACTTAAAATTGGCTTATCCGAATTCGAATCCGATTATTAATTGGATCATGCAAATTCTAAATCAAATCCCAAAAAAATCAAATTTGGATGTCTTAAATGGATATGAATACAAATTGAATTCGGATTTTTGACTATCTGTTTACATCCCTAAGACTATCTAAATGAAACTTCTTTATTGTAAGTTTCAGGTGGAACTATGAAGTTGAAGCAACCATCAAGTTCAAGAAAGTCTTTTCAATTGAAATGTGAAAACTGAAAACCGTAGGTGGTTGTGTGGCATATTGGTTGACCAATCTATTTAACATGATTATAAACATAGAATGATGTCCCCTAAATGTGACAAAGCTAATGATTCACACTATGATACTTAGGAAGAAGATTCTAAAGCTTGTTTAACTTGGTTAACCAATTTGATTTTATACTTGATAGATCCATGACAAAATTTACTTATTCAGAAACTTATGGAAAGATATAGAAAGATAGAAAGAGCCAGAAGGTTCTATACTAACCTAGAAAAGAAAAACTATGACTGAATTGCTAGTGATTTAATCTAATATGTTGTTGAATAGACCTAGAAGGGTCTTGAAAAGAAAAAGAAAAAAAAACTCTTCTGGTATAAAGCCTAGTTATGTATTCATCTGATTCTACCTACTATTATTCTTCTACAGGTACCATAAAAATATAATATTTTTGTGAAGTATATTTGCTGGCAGAAATATTCAAATAAGAGAAGTCAAAGGTTGACTCAAACCAATAAAAAAATTACTTTTTATATATAGTAGATGAAAAAAAGAATCTCGAGACAAAAATATAACAATTCTGTTAACTAATTGTGGTCCTGTTGAGAAATAAATATAGATTTAATCTCTAGAGATTAGCTCAGTTGGTCAAAGACCAATGCTTCATATTTTGTATATAAAAGTTATGCTGAAGATGCACTCCAAGTGTGTGTAAACTGACCCGGACAAACCCTAGATTTTAAAGAATTGCACATTCCAGTCTTAGTCCAGGTCTTTTTTGAAGCTAGACCTTCCCCAGATGAGAAAATCAGGGTTCTTCATCGGTGACCAAGCGCTTAGTGGTTCCCTCTTCTTATCAGCGCTTTATAGATTGGCATTTTCAAAATTCAGTTTAAGGTGCCACCTTACCTTTCAAAAAAAACGTAGCCAGGTTAAAAGAACCTGTTCATACCCTCTTTAATTTTATGTGTTCTGAAAATGGAAAATAGAGAGAGAAAAAAAAGTCTGAACTGTTGAATATAATAAAGCCTGCTATTGCCTTGCATTAGGCGATGCTCTAGGAATAGAATTGCTTTCCTCAACTCTATCGGGCAAAGAATGATCGTGAAACAGGTTTTGCATTAGAAATTAAAACTGAAATTTTAAAATTGATTAACTAGTGATGAGGAGGGAAAGGAATATAATGATGAGAAATACCCATGAAAGCAGCAGTAACACTATCTTGCTTTGAGTCCCTGGCATGGAAAATGACTCTTGTTCTGTAAAAACTGTTCAATGCATAGAATTCCTCCAGAGCCATTGACATCGAGATATTAGATTTCTTTGCATCGTCGGTAATGAAGTCAAGAACCACTCCAACATCAAATGGCAAAGTTGGATTGTTTTGAGCAGAAACCAGTTCACCAAGAGAAAAATAACTGAGATGTACTATTGAGAATAAAAGAAAGGAAAGGTATTGGAATGAGTTCTTCATCTTCATAAACCACTGTGGACGATCACATTAGGCATTGGAAAGGTGCAACATTCTGAGAGCGATTGACGGCAGCATTCGAATCAGCGGCGGGAGAGTGCATACCGGTGGCAGCTTCAAATAGATCATATATCAACTCTCTGAAAATATAGTTGGAGAAGAAGGTGATCTCCAAAATTCCAGAGGACTATTTATAAGGGTAGAGGAATATGAATATGAACAAGTGGAGATTTCATTTGAGTTGAAGAGATTTGAAGCTATGAATAAAGTAACATCTATGAATTAAGGGTTGAAAGTTTCTACTCTTCATCCACACGGTAAGTCACAACGAGGAGAGAGATTAAAACCAAGTCTATTAAACTCATTGACTGATTGGTTTTTAATTAAAAACTCCCACATCATATCCCAATGTAAACTCTGATCGTTATTAACCTCATGCCCTAATTCTATATGGACCGAAACATACAAGGGTTTAAACAAATTGAGACAGAGAGATGATTACGGAGTTCGGCAATATTGCCTACGTCTCCGGAATTCAAGTTTGAATCCAACTGCACTAAATCAAGGATGTTTACAGAGAAAGAGAAGAAGGGAAGAGTTTGTGATAACACCTGGTACAGGTGACAATAAGCCCCAATAATACCATCGAGTGTTCGTCTTCTTCCTCTGATCAAAAGCCCTAAACAATCTTCATCAAGATCCTTTGGAAATCAAAGTTGCAGATGCTCGAAGATGGCTGCCATGGAATCCTTCAAGAGAGCTCCAAGAACCCGTAGAACAGAACCTCAAAATGTAAAAGAAAACGAATTGCATAATAGCCCATGAACCAACCCAAGCCTCATCAAATACAAAGGCTATGAACCGTATGAACCCAACCGGTTTAGTACATGACTTAAAAGAGACAATTACCAGATTACCCCCAACATAAACGTTCTAAGTGCCTGAGGGATCTAAAATTACTTTGAAATGTGATTTGCAGAATATTATATTTGTTACGAAGCTCTTAACAGTGAAGGTTCCTATGGTACTGTATGAAGGAAAGTTCTTCCTTGGCTCTTGGGTTGGGGTCTCCTCGTTAAGAAGGGACAGCTGTAAGTTGGGATATAAAACAAGTTTAGTTGCAGATTTTGAATGTGGTCCAAAACATCTTCTGCTTTAAAAGATGGGCTTTTTTGGAGATTTGCAAAGTGGCACGTAATGCATAGAAGAATCAGAGATAAAGAAAAAGGAACAAATCTTGGTTCTCAAACATAGTGTTCAAGAAAAATACAATTTTGGTGAACCCTTCTAGAACGAGAATCCCTCTGGTTAGAAATATGATTTCCACCATTTCCATACCCATCTTCCACCGTTTTTCAAACAGAGCCTCCCGTTCTTCTCTGTGCTCTCCTCTCTTCTGGGTTAGAATCCCTCTGGGGGATGCTGGTCTGCATGAAATCACCAGGTTAATGGAACAGCTGGGAGGGGTTGAGGGTGAAAGATTGAGCAGGTAACACCTCCTTATGACTGAGCATTAGCTGCACCTCAGCTACAGTGATGGATTTCCACCGCCTTTATGATCACCTACCACCCCTCTCATTGCTGCCCTTGATAAAGCATTTGCCATTAATTTTCTTAACGTTGAACGAGACCCCAAGAACCTGACTCTTACTCTTTTTTCCACTTCCTTACCCATCCTTATCTCAAAACTTCCGAGAACTGTCTCTGTCCTGTTTCTTTCTTTGTCTTGTTTCTTTCTTCGTTTGGTGCGTTTTCTCTTGATTGTTTGCAAGTGAAGATGGACCAAAGGTTAAAGGCAGCCTCTTTCTTGTTTCTTTCACTGTCGGTGTTGCCTTTTCTGTGGGGTTGTTCTTACGACGGTGCAATGAAGAGACACGTGAGTGCAGGTGGTTCCCGCCATCCCGAGTCTAAAATATCCACTGCAGCGACCAACTCGAGCAAGTTGTTCACTCCGGCAAGGGAATGAACTTGGGCAAGGGATAACCACAAGGGTTTTTCAAGCTCAAGCTCAATGGGTTGGAAGGAAGTTGGCTCTGCGAATATTTCTGCTCGATGCATGGGGTCTAAAACTCTATATGGCTTGATCATCGGAGAGTAGGTTGAACAGATATCTGATATCTGTAGAAGACTGGTGGAACTTTGGGTACCGGTGGGTGCCATTGACATCTCTTTCATCGGCAAGGAAGGCTTTCAGGCGATTTTTGCTTTGGAAATCAACAGAAATGAAGTGCTCTCCGTGGCTCCCTAGTGGGTGGAAAATAGACTCTTACACTTGTCAATGGACCCTATCCCTGAGTACAAAAGCAACTGTGTTCTGCCTCCTATTCCGATATGGATCCAACTGCAAGATATTTGTTTTGACTGCTTCGAATACGGGATGATCTTGAAGGCAGCTAATGAGGTTGGGAAAGTGGTGGAACATCAGCTAGAAGTCACTGATATGGGGTTACTTGAAGGTTCGGCTCGAGCTAAAGTTATGCTCAACATCAACCACCTTGTGAAGCTGTACGCTCAGATTGAAAGCAATGGTGAAGAGTGGGTTCATGTGAAATTACAATACGAACTTCAGTTCATTTGTGAGGTGTGTTGAAAAATCACTCACCCCACCATGCGATGTCCATCGGTTGAATATGACAATATGACACTGTCCCAAGGAGGTATGAAGATTTATCAACAACTAACCACAATGCCAACTAAGTTTAGGAATAATCGAATGATGTCAACCAATATTCTAGAAAACCTCTTTAAGCTCCCTTCTTCAATGGAGGAATCAACTGATGGCCAAACTAGTAATCGGGAGGTGTCAAGAGGTTTGAGGCAACAAGGTGAGAAAGAGGCAGAGAAAATTAACAAAAGCAAGAACAAAAGTAGGAAGAATGAGTCGAAGGGACCAACTGAAGAATCGATGGTGAACTGTGGTTTGGGAAGTGCTGGAAAAATAGAAGAATTAGCACCTGAAAATGCGAAAGGAGATGTGGCCTCAAGGGGAATGTTTGCAAAAAAATTGAAGATGCAAAAGAAGGTGGATCTTTCTGATCTGGAGCTCGAGAGTATTAGCATGATACCAAAGCTAGAGCTCATGATGAAAAAAGTGGACAAAAATGAAAAGAGCCAGTTTGATCAAGGAGAAAAAAATGGTCAGGTCTGCAACAAAGACAAGATGATTGTGAAAGATGGGAAGCAAGTGGTACCGATGAACCAAGTGAGGTAGACGCAGGAACGCTGAAAAAAGTCTTGTTAGCTATGGAGCGGCTGGAACAATTGGAGAGAGTGACAATCCAGTCACTACATACCAATTCGGTCACTTTTGCATCAAACTATGAATGCTCAAAAGAGGAGGGAAACGGTTCTGGGAATAGGGTTAAACAAGCATCATTAACAGCAGATGCATTCACACAAACGGATGAAGGGATACTGCCGAAACGGGAGGAAGTGGAACAACCTGCACTCGATGTTTCAATCATTCGCAAACGTCGTAGGACTTCTCCGGATTACATGCAACTTCTTCCTATCGACCGCTTTAACCTCTTTATGGAGTCACTTTTGAGGGAGTCATTGGATCCGAATACTTTGTTTTGGGAGGCTTGGAAATCTAGGGAAAAGTGTTACTTGCTTAATCCTAACCCAATGATTCCCATTCAACAGATGATACAGCTACAACAGCCCAATCGAGCTGTCCTCTAGAACATGGTGATGGAAACAGAGACTGGCATCCCCGAGGTCTTCCATATCACAAATACTCTTAGTTCTTTGACTTCTGCATTGTGCTTTTTATTTCAATCCTTGATGTCATGAATAGCTGGCTGAAAAAAATCAATCCTAAATCTAGAAATAGGTTTTCTGCTAACCTATTGATTTACTTTGATCTAATCACCAATATTACTTTTGAATGTCTATGCTTAGTAGGGGGAAAACTTTGTGTTATCTATTTTATACTTTTCCTTTTTCTTATCTTAGTTTTTCATCATTATATCTGGTCTTGCAATTGGATTCGAGGGCGGGTAGATAGGTGGTGGAAATCATTAGGTGGGTTCTTGATTAAACTAACTGGGTGGATCATTGTTTTCTCAATCATTATGAAATTCTTGGCATGGAATGTGCGAGGTATCGATGGCAAGTTCACTCAACAATGCCTTAAAAAAATTCTGAGAAAACACAAACCGGACCTTATTTTCCTGTGTGAAACAAAATGTCGAGATCATCTAGACTTGGGGTCGAAAAAGTGGAATATTTTTCACAGGTATGGTATAGTGGGGCATATGACTAGTAGCGGTTTAAAAGGGTTGAATGGAGGAACTATGGCCCTAAGATCCATGGATTTCAGAGCTGAACAAATTCACTCACACCCTTCAACTTTCATGATTTGATGCTGGATGAATGATTTCTCGTACATTGTTTGCTTTATTTATGCCCCCCATTACTCGGATCGAATATTTTTTGGTCCTAGGTGGCTTCATTGGTACAAAACTTAACTGAACCTTATGTAATTATGGGGGATTTCAATGAATTATTAGAGGCCAATGATAAGATTCGGGGGTTGTTTAGGCCTTCGGGGGCGCTACCAGTGTTAAGAGCTATAATTAATGATGAAAATCTGTATGAGATTTCTACGCCTGGCTGCTCTTTTACTTGGATAAATAGACAAAAACCTCCTCATTTGGTTAAGGAAAAACTGGATAGGGTCTTATTGTCACCAAGGTGGATTAGTGTTTTCCCGAACTAGCAAGTGGAAATAACTTCTCGCAACTAGCTTTGACCACAACCCTTTAATTCTTCAGACATTCTGTGACATGTTATCAAAAGAAAATTGTTCTATTTTCAAAATGCTTGGATTTCTCATCCTAAGTTTTCCGCGGATCTCCAATATGCATGGTTTAAAAATTCTTGTACCCCTCTAAATATTAAATTGGCAAATATGACCCATTTCTTACAACACTGGAATAGTTTGGTGTTTGGCCTGGTGGATAATGTTTTCCATGGAACTTCTCTTAAAATTGAGATTCTAGAACAAAGTTCTAATCCAAATTGGAATGTTATTCTTTAAAAAAAAAAAAAAAAATGCTGGAGTAGGCCCTAGAGGCTGAAGAAATGTTCTGGTTTCTGAAATCACATGGGATATATATTTCTGATGGGGATATTAACCAGATTTTACCATCTTTCCAGCAAAATTTACTTCCACAAGAGAAAGATTTCAGTTGTGGAAGCTAATGGGAGGCTTTTCTCGAACCAAAGTGAGATAGTAGGAGTGTTTGCGGACTATATGAAACAGCTGTTCCAAGCTAGTCGTACGCTGGACTCTGACTTTGTTGAATGCCTCTTGCCTCAAGAATGTTGTGTTTTCGCTGGGTCCTTATAAAGCACCGGGGATGGATGGGTTTAATGCTTTCTTTTTTCAGATGTTCTGGAATTTAATCTGTGGAGATGTTATCAGTTTTGTGAATTCATTCTTTTTGGATGAATTTCTTCCTGATGGTGTAAATCACACTTTATTGTGTGTCATCCCTAAAAAGGAGGATGCGAAATCTGTCTTTGATTTTCGTTCCATCAGCTTATGCAATGTTTCCTATAAAATTATTGCTAAAATCTTAGCGAAAGGATTAAAATCTTTCCTTCCGGGGATCATTTCCCCGAATCAAGTGGCTTTTGTTGCTCAAAGATAAATTACAGATAACATCATTGTGGCTCATGAAATCTTTCATTTCATGCATAAAACCCGATGTAAGAGGGTTTATCGCTATGAAATTAGATATGTCAAAAACTTATTATAGGGCTAATAGGGGCATTTTAATAAAGTTGTTCCATTTTCTTGGATTTGATGATAAGTGGTGCAGGCTAATTGATATTTTAATCTCATCCCCCACCTTCTCTGTTAAGCTCAATGGATCTCCCTACTCTTGGTTCTTAGGTTCCCGAGGCTTACGCCAAGGGTGCCCCCTCAGTCCATACCTTTTTTATATTAATCATGGCAGTTCTGTCTCGTCTACTTGATGAGTACAAATCACTCAAACTTCTTAGCAGTATTAAGTAGGTAGGGGGCACCAGATATTACACATCTCTTTTTTGCAGATGATACTTTCCTATTCTGCAAAGCTGACACAGAAGAAGTGTTGGCATTAAAGGCAGTGTTGGAACTTTTCTTGGATTTGAATGGGCAAGAGAGTAATTTTGAGAAAAGTGGAGTACTTTTTAGCTGAAATGTTCCCAGAGAAGAAAGAAATGCAATATTTTCCATCCTAAGGGTATCGGAGATAAGAGGAGAAACGACATATCTGGATACGAAGTAGATGACTGGGAGAGGGAAGGCAAAAACCCTGCAAAATGTGCTGGACCGAATGACCAAGAAGATGGCATGTTGGAAGGCAACAAAGCTCTCCTTTGTGGGAAGAGGCGTATTGATGTAGGCGGCTTTGCAATATATGGTTTTATAATGAATGCAATGTCTGAGATTCCCAAAGACAACATGTGCAAAAATAAATGCAATTTATCAAAGATTCTGGAATGGACAACCTAACAAAAAAAAAAAAAAAAACAGATGAACCTCATTGCATAGGGAATATATTGTAAGCCAAAAGCGTTAGGAGGCTCCGGAGGAAAGGTCAAAGGATAGGTCCAAAGTTACCAAGGAAACCCTAAACAAACATAGTTTAAGTATAAGGAACAAACCCCCAAAGATTGGAGATCAAAACTGAGCAAAGCTGGAAAAGTTGTTGTCACTGCCACCTTTGGTCAGTCAGGCTTGGTCACTTGGAGCGACCAAGGCTCAATCGATCAAAGTGTCCCTGTATAGATAGAAACTCTAAACTTTGATTGGAAACTCATCTTCTGGGATTCGAAACACTTTGAAATTTTAAGGGAAATTATATAATAGTAAAATAAGATTACCTAGCATATTCTAAGCATCAATGATGGTCAATAGATAGAAATCCAATCGAATGAGGATTCACTCTAGGAAAGAGAGAACAGTAGATAATAATCAAAAACAAACATAAGAACAGATCTAATAAGAAGTATAAGTCAAAGTCTTCAAATGGATACACATTCGTGAAGGTTACACTAGATTTCCCCTTCGAAATCATCCTGTGTAGATCACAAAAGTAATAGAATGAATGGGGATTCATTCTAAGACTATGGGGATTGAAGGAAAGGTTATAACAATGGCATGAAACCTTCCTCAATATCACAAATGTAAGTAGAAACTAAGAAGAGAGTAAATCTAGAGAGAGTGAGAGCGATTACTATCCTTGAAGAAGAAGATTCGACAAAAGAACTTTGGCAAAAGTTTGAGGATCTTCCAAAGCTCCAATGAGAGTGCTAAGAGATGCTTACCACGTTCTTCAGAGGCTTTATAGCATTATGAGATGAATTAGTTCGAAGATCTAATAAATAGGGCTTTGTAAACCTAAAATCTCAAAGATTGACCAAATTGTCCCTCGCACCTTTGGTCGCTTGGAGTGTTAGTCGCTTAGAGAGACCAAGGTGGTCAGAGAGGCCAAAATCAGGTCTTTGATCTCCAAAATTCACAAACTCCACTGGGTCTTTTCCTAACTTAGCAAAGGGTCATACCTAGCATTGAAGGACCTTCCGAAGAGTGTCAAGCTAGGGCTCAAGTCCGTCAAACAAGCTCTTCATCAACAAGCTGCAACTTCTTCTCAAAGTTGGGTAATGTTTCCATAGAAGAAACACCATCATCAATCTCCATGGGTTCTGGATCAGACTCAATAGGTTCAACTAAGATGGCCCACAACTGCTTATTCCTTCACTTCGGGTCTTCGGTCCTACAAAATAGATTTCCGGATTAGGGTTTGAGCTGGATTTCACACCCTAGCAAACCCACTCAACTATAGGACATGCATCCAAACCTCAGTAAAGAATCAACATCGAAAGAAGGGGTGGAGATGTCCTCCCTATTACCGTCACACAACACAAACCATTCAGCAACCAGCATTCCCCATTGGTCTAGCATGTTTGTGGCTATTAAGTTGCCTACAAGCTTGCCACGCCACAAATGAAAACCTAGGTTGGTGGTGTTTGAACCACACCAGTGACGACCACAACACCCTTTCAACAGTTCAGTGGATTGAATCCCACGTTGTGTATAAGGTGAAAACTCCATTAGCCAACGGCATCCAAACTAAAATATCTGACAAGACCCTGGGGTGGATACTTACACTTTGAATTTCACCCCATCTACTTCGCAACCCGATTCATCAAGGAGTTGGTGCACTTCATCAAATGAACTCCTCCCAAGGGCAAGCGACATTAGCACTCCCTCATGCTAGAAAAACCCTCCAGGTGACCATGGATCTTTCCACAGGTTAATGGATTTGCTATCTTTAATAAGGTACCGAACCACCGGTAGCCTGTCCCCATGTATCAAGAATGTGTCAAAAGCCTAGAGAAGACTTACCAAAGACTATGAGATCATTTTTAAAACACACCAAAGTGATGCGAGCCACCTCACAATGTTGATAATAATGGAACCTTCCACTTCGAATAGCAGCATAAGGAAAGTCTGAGAACACTGGTAATACTAGGTTGAACAGTAATGGCGACATTGGACACCCCTGTCTCAGTCCACAACTAGTAGTAAAATGAGGGGATTGAGCTCCATTCACAAAAACAACATAACTCAAGTCAACTACATAATGTACAATCCAATTAATGAACTTTGCATGGAAATTAAACTTACTGAGCACTGTGAAGAGGAAGCTCCACTGCACAGAGTCATAAGCTTTGCAGTCGTTGATAAGCATTCATTTATCACTATTTATTTGATTTAATTTCCCATACTTAGTTAATTAAAAAAGAGTTTATTGGTTATTTTTGTGTATTTTTCAGGAATAAGTTGATTTTTGTTATTAGAGATAATGTGGAGCAAAGTTGGCAAATATATTAGATATTGGAGGATTTTAAATCATGGGATTCAATCTTGCTGCCCAAGAAATCATGAATGCTAAATTGGAAACAAGTGGAGAGCAACTTGTATTTTATTCAAGGAGAGCATGAATCTTAGCCAAATTGGAAACAAGCGGAGGCCCAAGGAACAAAATTGGTAATAAGATCTAAAAATCGGGTAAACAGACCCACCTTGAGTATTTTGGACATATCTCTCTCGTATGAACTTGTATTTTGGTGATTCAAGATGCTATGGAAAGTAACAAAAATATCTACAATTTTGTAGTTTTTAGTTTTTCTAGAATCCGAATGAATAAAGGTCGAATTGATGGGTAAAAGGAATGAATTCATTGTGTGCAGGATACATAAAGGAGAAGCCAGCCACAAAGAAAAGAGGAGAAGACGGCGAACATGGATTTTGGCTCTCATCTTTCTCATTGCTCAAGAAGAAGACCACATCTCTCTCTTTCTCTCTCTCTCTCTCTCTCTCTATGTTTCATCTTTACTTGTATTGTGAACTTTGTGATAATGAGTAGCTAGTTTCTTTTCTTTGGGATGTAGATGAACCATGCTTATTTCACTAATTTGATTGTTCTATATTTTCTAGTTGATTGTGTTTGAGTCTGGCCAAAGATGTTCTATATCTCAGCAAACTAAGCATGCCAGCCTTCGGCGAATGATGATAGTCTTGCGAAGATAGGGTATACCTAGAAACACCATCCTTAATTTGCTTTGAAGTGTAGAGTTATATCGTTTAGTGAAAAGCATTGGGATACAAAATCCCAAAGATCTTCATGTAATCATAGTTTAAGTTTTTGCATAAATTAATAGATTTAATTTAAATTTAGTTTTGTTGAATTCAATATTAATAACTTAGCCTTTTAGTTCCCCATAGTTCAACCCCGTACTTTCTGCTAGCTAGATTAGTATAGGATTTTATTTTTGATTGGTTAGCGACATGATCAAATTTTGTCGGAAAATAGGAACTCTAGGTAGTCTGAAAGGTCTAACCATCTAGTGGTCTTGTATTGCCTTGTGCTTATGGTGACAAGTCGAGACCGATTTTAGACTATTTAATGTGAATTGAATTGAAGTATAATGTGAAAAAAAAAAGAAAAAAAAAAAGGAAAACATCTGCTGAAGTTTATAGTTTATACCTCCTTCTTAGTAATCGGGTCTCGGTGTCACCAACATTGTTCCTCGCGTCAAACAATTGGGGTGTCTTTGGTCCAGTCTTAGCTTGTAGCCTAGTTGGCTTGAGTAAGTAAGTTTGAGGGGTGTTCTACACATAGTCTCTTAAGGCCATCTGGCTTGAGAGTGGCTGACCCAACACTCGTTACATAGGCCATCTAGAAAGCTTAAGAGGCAAGACATTGCACATACTAGAATTGTGTGCATGAAAGAAATAAGTGAATTAATGTGCTTATAAATGTTAAATGTCTAAGAAGGTCAATATTGTGTAGATCTTGAGTTCTTGGTATTATTTGGTACCTAGATTAGTCTTATCTGAGGGTGAATTGGTGGGCTAAAGATAAGAGGAGACTTCTCGATTCAATTGTTTGCCTAGAGCTAGACTCAAGAGAGGGTGTAAAGAGCTTAAGTCTGCGGGTGCCTATATTCCCTTCAATCTCTAATGGAGTGTATTTGTCTTGGAATCTATCTTTTTACACTTACTGTTGCTAGAATGATGAGAAAAGCACTTAAGAATTTTGTGTGTATATTCTCTGCAAACACTTACGAGACACAACTCGTCCACTAGGGTAACTTAGGGGTTTAAAGGCTTGTTGCACTTGCTAAGTGCAACCGTGATTCCTACGAAAGTGAGTTAGGTTTTTCTTTATTTATTTTCCGTATTGCTTTCATTGTTTCGTTGCTTGAGACTAGCAAACACTTAAGTGTGGGGGTATTTGATAAGCATGGATTTATCATTATTTATTATTTATGCATTTTTAAAAATTAACTTAAACAAACCAATCTAATGCAAATATTACAATTGAAAAGTCTTAAATAGAATTATATATAAGAAATAAAAGATAACAACCTAAAACTAATTATCAAATCGCTAATATTGTAGTTACCTACAAAACAAAAGAAAAAGAAAAAGAGATTAGTTAAATAATCAAAGAAAAAAATTAGAAATTAAAAACTTTAAAATTACTCTAAAAATTATATATAATTGACAAAATCAATCCTAGCAACCGTGCTTTGGTTCCTCAGCAACGGCGCCAAAATTTGATCATGTCGCTAACCAGTCAAAAATAAAATCCTATACTAATCTAGCTAGCAGAAAGTACGGGGTCAAACTATGGGGAACTAAAAGGCTAAGTTACTAAAATTGAATTCAACAAAACTAAATTTAAATTAAATCTATTAATTAATGTAAAAACTTAAACTATGAATACGTGAAGATCTTTGGGATTTCGAATCCCCAATGCTTTTCACTAATCGATATAACTCTACACTTCAAAGCAAATTAAGGATGGTCTTCCTAGGTATGCCCTATCTTCGCAAGGCTATCGTCCTTCACACAAGCTTGGCATGCTTAGTTTGTTGAGCTATAGTATCTTTGGCCAGACTCAAAGACAATCAACTAGAAGATAACAATCAAATTAATGAAATAAGCATGGTTCATCTACATCCCAAAGAAAAGGAACTAGCTATTGCAGTCATCAAGCAGCGAACCGGGGTGGACCAGATCGCAATGATAACCAAACATGAGCTTTTAGCACAGGAGGATATTGTCACTAATTTTCCTACCATAAATGAGGGTTGTTTGATTTAAAACCACCAGCTTATGGATAATCTCGTTCAACCGATTTGCAATGATTTTTGCTATTATGGGCATGTACTTACTAAAGGAGTTTTGAGATTCACCCTTTGAGACCAAGGTGAGTCTTCAAAGCTTGACCTATCGGGGCATAGGAGGTTCTCAAAGAAATCAATGATGGACTTACAAACATTTGCACCCACAATATCCTAGCAGCTTATAGAAGATAGCACCAAACCCATCAGTAACAAGCACACTATCATCATTAGCAGCAAAAACCACTTTCCAAATTTCATCCCTAGTGACAAATTGAGTCAACCAATCACCATCAGACTCATTTAGGCCATGCTCTACTTGTCACATCCACCCAGCCGGTACCCTATCTGGCATACCCAAGAATGTGATCCACAGTCCAAGGATCAAGCATCGAGGGACCATGCCTCCCGCATATGCGATAACACAATCATGAACAATACTAATCAAGGTAAAAGCAATAAATAATAGATATCATGAATAAGATAAAATCAATAATCAGAGTGCGGAAATAAATGATACCAAGTGTATAAGTGTAATCATAAGAATGAGAAAATGAGTGAAAGTCACTCTCTCAACGGCAGCGGAAAAGTAGAAAATCTTACAATCCCATGTTTAAAGAGTATCTCAAAGAAAGTTAATTAAATATCCCAAATGTTTAACAATAATCCAGGGAAATGGGGCACTAAGCAAGGTTTCTTCTATCCTAATGATTGTCTACTCATAGGTGTGGACGAAGAAAGCCCAACACGGCCGCTCCCTCACCATAGTGGGGCTAACCCTGGTATGTAGAATAATCCTCTTCGGCACCATAACTTTGATCTTCACCGTAGCTACCACTCGGAGGGTAGTATGAGGGATCAAGGTCCGTCTCATAGAATGTGCCATCAGAGTCTTCAATACCTACGGGAAAATCTAACAACATTTGCAAAAAAGGAATGAGTTCAAAAGAACTAAGCAAGGCAGTTATTCCATAACCCAAAATCATATAAATACAGATCATAACATAATGCAATGTGATATGAAACATATGATGCAAATATGATTTTAACTCTATGAATGCTAGTCTCTATGGTAGACATGCTTTAAGCCATAGCACCATACTTCTTTAGGTAAGTCTCAATCACTCAATACCGGGGGGGAATTGGGTCCTGCATCCCTCTCGGACAAATTCATGGTTGGGGTTTCGGTCACCGCTCTCTCACATCATCATTTGATCTAAGTATTGGCGCATGTCAAGGTAAAGCCTAGCCCAATGCAAGTCATCTACTTAGTCGTATCAAGTCAAATTTGGATAAGTCCATTCCTCCCATCCCGGGATCCTTTCCGGTATCCTTCACACTAGAGTCACGGATATTACCCACCGGACTCATCAACCCTATTGGTCATCCACAAATAGTAGACAGGAAGCTCTCACGTCCTTTCACAGATATGACCCACCGATCTTCGAGCGCCCGTGAGACCAAGTCTAGCTATTTGCAACCCTACCAATAAATGGCCCCTTTCTGGTATCCATAGTATGGTTTATGTCCTCCCTCGGGTTGGTTACCGGTATCGAGCGCCATCAAACCATACACTACCACGGGTCGTTCAGTCTCAATACCCTTCGGATTCGGGTCTGACACGACAAAGACAATCCTAGCCACACAACTAGACAATCCTATGTATGTCATCCAATAACCAGGGAAAGTGTCGATAGGCATCTTTGAAGAACATCCCATACTATTCCCTTTGATGCCCAAGGACAGAAGCGTCAATAAGACACTCCCCAATCCCAAGTCATACCTAGGCAATCACATACTCAAGTCCATCATATCTCATACATTTTATACATCATCATGATAAAAGTTAAATTATAACATCGAATTGATCCATCATGAATACAAGTAACAAGAATAATAAACCATTATGACAAGAGTACATGAAATCATAATACTACTGTTCTAAAACATGTATAGCAGTCCTATAATATTCAAAAGCAATTAAGAGACTACGTTCACTAAGTATAAGCATCAAAACATAAGTTCATAGCCTATGTGTTTATGGAGATAACCATCCTTACCTTAGGTTGAGTTGATGATGAATCAAGAATTACCAAGGAATGATCCAAAAGTAGTGTTAAGACCTTAAACAAACATAAATAAGAGGTTAGAGAAGAAATCGGGAAGATCGGATGTCGAACGGGTCAAAACTGGCTAAGGTTGCTGTCAGCAGCAAGTTTGGTCGATGGTCTTGGTTGATGGCATCGACCAAAGAGGATCGACAAAAATTGTCTTCGGGGTTGCAAAATGGGTTTTGGGGATTTTGGTCCGAAATTGGTCTTTTGGGGTTCGGATCGATCCGGAACTTGGAGGGATGCTTAAGAACAGTATGAGGACACTACAAATCAAGGAATTAACATAATCCAATGGTCTAAATAGAAAGCCCTAAATTGAGTTACTAAGTTCAAGAGACAAGCATCATAGCATGGATTGAAATTGATTGCATTGACATTGAAAAGGCATGCATTAGCTAAGGAAACTTATAGGAATCTGATTAGGATCATATGCTAGTGATAAACATTTACATAGCATACTATATACCTCAATTTTGTACAAGAAGGTATGAAGTTAAGAAGAAAATCAAAGAATGCATATGCAAGGTTTGAAATGAGAGCATAGCATCAATGGACAAGTGAGAGGATCATGGGTTAAGCAAGAGTGGACACTTGGAGTGATGGTTGCAAGGTTGCAGCACCATCTCCAAGGTCTCAACAGCAAAAGAGGGATAGAAAAGAATAGAATAGAATAGAATAGAGAGTGGAAGTGATGAATCATACCTTGTAATTGTTGATGGAGACAAGGAACAATGATTAGCAATGATTTGGGTGGAATCTTCTTCACAAATGCCTAGGAGGTGCTTTGGGAAGCTCTCCCCACGTTCTCAGGAGTGATAATGATTGCAATAGGGCTCAAAAGACGAGGCCAGTATAAATAGAATAGGGAATATTCCAAGGAATCATTAACTTTTCTGTCTGGGAAACTTTGGTCAATGGTCTTTGGTCGATGGCATCGACCAAAGAGAATCGTTTAAACTAGAATTCAACAGAAAATCAGGATTAGTTCAGCAACTTCGGGAAGGGATTTGGAAGGCTATAAAGGGTCAAATTGAATGGGGTTTTCTTCTACAATTCAATCAAGAAGTCTAGTTTCGGGAAATACCTTCGGATTGTGCACAGGAGTCCATTAAGTACTTTAACTAAATCACTCTTATTCGATGCACAGATTCTCACTAAACACAGACAATGTACTCAAGTAAGGGGTATCATTGTCAATGTCCATAGGCTCGGACTCTGACTCATAATTATCAATCAAAACGGTCCACAAGTCTCTTCTACCACCGCTTCGGGTCTTCGGACCTATAAACAACAGTGGATCCGGATTAGGGTCAGGATTAGGATAGGGCTGGATTTTACACACTTGGGAGATCAAAGTCAACACAAACAATCTGGGGGAGCCAGCAAAAGCCTTTTCAAAGAACCTGCTTGCTTCCTCACGAATCTAATCAAAGTCGGTGAGAAGATCACCCTCAAGAGATGTAATGGGACACAATCATATTTCTAGACCTCCTACCTTGCAACAACCTGTGAAAGAAATCAAAATTCCCATCCCCAAGTTTCAACCATTTTACACGAGAGTTTTTTCATATCTCCGACTTGCAAGCATGCAATAAGAATTGAAGGTCCACCACTACCTATTCTAGTAGAACTAAATCATCATCAGTCAAACAAAGATCAAGGGAGGACTAGAGCCTGTCAACCAATGCTTTTCCATCACCATCCTCTGATCTAAGTGAGAGTAGTGAGTCCTGCTCCATGTTTTAAGGTTTTTCCTTAGTGGCATTGAGCTTTTGCATTAGGGAAAACTTGGGCAGGCCGACGGATGGTCTCTATGATCAAAGAGAGAAAGGAGGGGTGCTCAACCCAATGATTAGAAAAGTACAATTGTTTACCATGCACTGCAGGCCTTACACCAAGTCAGCCAATCAGTAGGTTGTGATCTGAAATATTGGATTAAGGAACTATGGAGAAGAGTAAGGAAACACATCCATCCATATAGAGTTCACCAAAATTCTATCAAACTTCAAGTCAATTCGACTTGCACCAACACCCTTATTGCTCCAAGTGAACTTACATCCAAACCACGATAGATCATCGAACCCCGATGAAGACATGCAATCACGTAACAGAGTGGTCTGATGGGAATGAAGAGAAACACCTTTTCTGTCACATCCCCCCAGCCGGTACCCTATCTAGAATACCCAGTGGTGTGATCCACAACCTTGAAGATCAAGTCTCAACAATCATTCTCTCACATAGCACAATAGTATAAT
Source organism: Hakea prostrata (assembly GCF_041222555.1). Lineage (NCBI taxonomy): Eukaryota > Viridiplantae > Streptophyta > Magnoliopsida > Proteales > Proteaceae > Hakea > Hakea prostrata. Next base: position 29,525,090 of record NC_142601.1, on the reverse strand, counting down.
CATGAGCAAGAATAAATCATTGTATTAATGTAATTAAAAGAATAATTAAAGTATGGATCTCAAAAAGATATCAAACAATGTCAGAGTGCGGAAGTGATGTCAAAATAATCAGAGTAAAAGTGTGTGGAAGTAACTCTAATAATCAATTGTGGAAGAATAGTCAAATCTAAAGTATTACAGCTGAAGGAATAAAGAAGACTATCAAAACTAAACTACATCTTTTAATGGTTCACTTTCTTCTAATTTAGCCTTCTTCCCCCGATGGCTTGTACTCCTGTAACTTGGGATCGATGTCAAGCTCGAAGTCTCATCAGCGAGCAAGGTGTCTTCTATCATTGTTGATCGGTGTCGTGATAGTTCTCCATACCGGTGCATGGATCTTACCACATGCTACTGTCAACTCCCACTAGTTCCTCAATTGTATCATATAAGGAAGGGATCTTCGAACAAAGGCTTGGGATCTTTTCATCACCTACAAAACCATCTATAGCAAACATTGTGCTTGAGGGGTGAGCTCAACAGAACTCAACGAGTAGTTCATATACAAATAACAGTTACAACATATTCAAGAACAAAGCATGATGCAATATGATATGAGACAATGTGCAAGTATGCTACTAACTCTAATAGATGCTAGTCTCTAATGGCGGACACGCATTAAGATAGAACATCATACTCCTCTGGGCAGTCCTAGTCACTCTTCCTCAACAAGAGACGTCTATTGGGTTCTCCGTGGCTGTTGGGTCAAGCCATCCTTCTCAGACTATCACCATGTCTGGGGTTTAGGTCACCCTCTCACTCCACCATTGGTATGAGTACTGGTGCATGTCAAGGTTATACCTAGCCCAATGCACGTCATCTACTGAATCACATCCACTTTCTGGTTGGATACTTCCCTTCCTTGTTTCTCACAATCCATTCCGAAAACTTTCCCCCTAGAGTCATCATCTCCTTCTCAGGACTACGCTGACTCTTAACCCTTTTGGTCATCCACATGTAATAAAGAAGAAGCTCTCCTGTCCCCTCATGCTTCTCGCATTCTTGGGCACCCATGAGCCCAAGCCTATTATGATGCAACCCTGCCAATGAATGGATCCCACGGCAATGTTGCGTGTCCCCTCATGCTTCTCGCATTCTTGGGCACCCACTAACCAAATACCGTTGCGATGGGTCACTCATCCTCAATACCAATAGGGTGTGATATGACGGGTTTCTAACAAAACACATCTAGATAAGTCCAAGCTATGACATCCAATAATCATGGGAAGCGCCAAGGGGCATCATAGGAAAGCGTCCCATATCACCTCCACTAGTGTCCGAGACAGAAACACCCAATTGGCATTCCCCATTACACAATCATAACTTAAGCAATCGCATTACAATATGATTTCAAACATCGCATCATATTATAATCCATTCACATTTTAACAAACATGCATAGCATCATAACGAATAACATTCTGAAATTATAGAGGCACATCTATCATGAATAAATCCTAAAATGGTAATATAAATCACACATTTGATTTCTATTACAAAATAAGACAATAACTTATGTTATTTATAAGTGAACGTCCTCGACTTGTTGTCGACTTGTAACCTTCAAAGAGTAGACCAAAAGGTAGGTTCAAACTTGCCACAGAAACCCTAATAATACAATGATTTAATGTTAGGAACAAACCCTAGAGGTTCAAAGATGAAAAGAGGGCAAAATAAGGCATTTTGCTATCACTGTACCCTTTGGTCACCTGGCTTGGTCGACTGGGGCCGCCAAGTCAAGTTGCCAACGCTGTTGTGTACAGATAGCAAAACCTAAAATCTATTGAAAAACCCATTGTTTGGGTTCCAACTCACTCCAAAATTAACTAGAAAAATATGAAATGATAGTTGGACATTATCTAGTATGATTTAGGCATCAATCACGGCCAAAGCAATGAAAACCTAATGAGTCCTGTATTAGGTTTCTTCTGAAATCACACTGCAAGGTTCACAGATAGACTAGAGTGAATGGGGATTCACTCTAGAGTAAACAGAATACTAAACTAAGGTCTTAAATCATCATAGAATATGATCTCATATGATTTGAAAGTCAGACTAATCAAAAAGAATAAAATCCAATAGATCTCATGCTAGGTCTTTACCGATATCATATTGTGAAGTTCACAAAAGAGATAGAGTGATAGGGATTCACTCTAAAACAAAGCGAAAAGAAGAATAGGTACTTATAGAAAGTGTAGACATTGAAGAAGGTCTACCTAGTAGGTAGAAACAAGAGTGAAAGAGAAACTAGAAAGAGTATGAATACTAACCTTTTAGAGGAAGAATTGATGGACATAAACTTTGATGGATGCTTCCAAACCTTGTTTCACCTTGGAGAGGGTTCTCTAAAGAGTCTCTGATGGCTTTAGAACATAATGACACGATTTAGTACAAAAAATACTTAAATAGGGCTTCGGAAACCTAATTTCCCAAAAGTGACAATTCTACCTGGGACCCTTTAGTCACTTGGGTTGGTTGCCTGGGGCTTCCCAGACAAGGTGCCAACTTGTCACTTTTTGGTCAAAAAGTGTGTTTTGGTGTTCCGAAAGCCCTAGCTTCTTTTTGGGTCCTTTTCCAAGCTATAGAAGGGACTTACCTATTTTTTCGGGACCTTCTACTTGTGTCATTACTATCCTGTTGATCAATCTACCAAGTCCATCATCATTCGAGTTAGTCCTTCTTCCAAAATCCAACAAAGTTTACCACTTAGCATCATCTCCATCTACTTCCATTGGTTAAAAATTAAATCCAATGATTTCAATTCGGATGGCCCACAGTTGTTTCTACTCGCACTCCCGGTTTTTTTAACCTACTATATGGATTTTCGGATTAGGGTTTTGTGGGATTTCACATCTTCTCTTATCAAAGAAACTCCTCTAAGTGTTAAAGTCACCTAAAAAAGGCCCATGCCTTAGTCATACCAACACTAATATTATGAATATCATCCAAGAGAGCAATCGTTATAGAGGCTGAGTTATGCCCATACATAAAGGTCAAGTAGACTACTTGGCGAGAGAGCTTTACGACAAGCCAAGGGTGGGTAAGCTGTGAAGTTGTTTGCAGAAGCTGGACATCCACGTAGACGTCATTCTAGAGAACCCATAGCCTCCCTCAATCAAAGCAAAGTAGTTGTTAGCAAGACCACATTCATTGGTAAAAAGATGGATCATCATCTCAAAGTTGTGTAGTTTAACCCGCATTTCCACCAAAGAAAAAATATCCAAATTCTTCAAATTCCCACAATCCAAAATGGCTTTGCACTTACCCATATCCACCCCCCCCCCAACCTTGCACCAAAAATCATGATTTTGGGAGCTTTCGCACCCATTGCTCCCATGGTGTTGCACAACGATGTGGCTATTGTTCAGTGCTACACTTGCCTTCCCTCCCAAGCTTTTGCAGATGGGGATGAGACACCATCCGATAGAATCTCAAACTGGTTTTGGTTGGACTGGGAAACCGGATCTAAAGGGCCCCCTTGGTCACAAAAAATCAGTGCACAAGACTTCTTTGGCCCAGTATGTCGCATCAAATGCCCTTGGAATGCCTGATGCGCTGGTGTCATGTGGTCCATCTAGATCGCAACACTCATAGTTTGATCTTGTGTGCCATCATAAACTACCATTGCATGTTCTGCCACATTGTCCCACCCATTTAATTGCCCAGTAGTTCAGAAACTATTTGTGGAGACCACACCGCACTGGGATCCGTGTTCTTCGTAAAAGCCACGTCAAAAGTACAACCTCCTCAAAAGCATGTTAGTTGCTCCAATGTACATTAATAGGTTGCGAGGTTTGAAGGTGATGCGTCCAAAATCTGCTCAGCCCTTAGATCTCCTCGTGATGACCTGCAAAACGAAAGCGTCAGATGTGGCCTGACCGCGGGGGTCGGGAGTCCACCTCCGAAGGCTAAGTAAGTTGATGAACTTAATCACAAAAGGCTCTGGTAGAAGCACAGAGCTAAGGAATGAAGAACTGGGAAAGGTGATCTAGATCGTAAGCCTCTGATAGTTTACGTCTACCAGTGTGTATGTGAATCTGCCTCCCTCACCTCATATGGTAGTGAGGTTTATATAGAGTGTACCTTCGAATCTCCTTCGTTGGATGCACTTGAGCCTTCTTCGGGTAGTCGTTGGATCTTAACAGTTAGATCCGTTGAGCAATAGACTTCTACTAGTTTGGACTAGTAGAGGACTCCTGAGATAACCTCTAGGTTATGGGATGATTATCCCTTCGATAATGATTAGCCGCAGCCGTCAATTTGAGTCTACCATCATTAGGGTAATTAACCTAATCCATAAGTTGGATTAGGGTGTGCTTGTAGCTGAATAAGTTTTCTTCCTCAGCAAGCCATCTTACGGATCCGGTTCGCTCGGGAGCGAGTCTATTCCTTCTGTCTCGACCAGAGTCGAGGATCAAACCAAGTATGAACCCGGTTCGATCATATTTTCTCCATATCACGAGCCCCCTAGACCAAGCGTTCGGTCTATCCCGAGGGCTTTGTTTTTAACTGGGTTCTTCGTCAGGCAATAGTCTCTGCGTGTTCCATTAAATGTCATATCACATTTAATGCGGTGGTCACTTTTCCTCGAGCGTTGTGAGGGTAATGCCATGTGTCTTCAAGAATGAACCCCGAGAGCCTGCGAGTGAAGGCCGCTAGGGCCGTTGTGACAGCCGAGCAACGATCGCCTAGAGCCTTGACCGTTGATCAACAGGCTTCTATTCCCTCTCCCGACCCCTCTTACAGAGGTATCAGGAATATCAGGCCCGTGGCTGATGCTTCGGGTAAAGGGAAGAAGCCGATGGTGGAGAGGTCTAATGTCTCCTCCTCCGCCAGAACCAAAAGGAGGCATGATACAGTTGATGCTTCCTCCCATAAAAAATCCAAAAATTCTGCGGATTGTGAGGAGGGTGACACAAGATCCTGAGAAAGCTGCAAAGTGGAGCTCCCTCAGTCTTATTCCTTCTGATCGTCGGGAATTTGAAACCTTGGACGACGTTGCCCTTGTTAGTCAATCCACAAGGTACTGGTCTTCTTGCTTACTTATTTTTTCATAATTTCTTATGACTTCTTCTGATAATTTCTGCCTTCCCAGGAATGCTGTGTTGAGCTTCTATCAGCACATGGAAGCATTGAGCCGGGTTGGTCGCAACGGCTCCTTGCTGCAAACCTGTGTAGAGAATTTGGCCAAAGCCAATTCTAAGATAGACCGGCTTACGGCAGCTGCCGAGGAGCTGCAAAGAAAGCATGAAGAAGAGGTGAACTCCCTCAAGGAGGCCGTTAATTCTTCAAAGGCTCGCGCTGTTGCTGCCGAGCGCGAGGCCAAGAAGCAAAAAGAAGCTGCTACATTGTTCGGTGACAGACTGGAATTTCAGTGTGCGGAGAACGAAAGATATTTGAAGTGGGTGATCCCTAGCAAGCCTGAGCACATCAAGCCAGAGTTTCAGAAGGATTGTGTTCGGAAGTACCAGAACAGCGTACCTTTCTCCCAACTGCTGGGTGCCTGCAACATCCAAGCTTATCGTTTGGGGCAAAATGACGTTTGGGAAAGAATTCTCGCCTCAATCCCTTCCTTCGATACTGCTCCCTTTCGTGAGGTGTGCCACAAAGAGGTCTTCGGGAAATTAGGCATGGATCTCCTAGACTGGGGTCGGGAAGAAGATGATCCTTTTTCAGCTGACTCACAATATGAGGCATATCTTGCTGACGAGCTGGCGCTTCCAGAGGAAAAGTCACAAGCCGAGTCACCAGCTGCTGCTGACAACGTCAATCTTGAGGAAGGCTCTTCTCAGGATCCTGAGAAAAGTCCCCCTGGCCAGGGCTCCTCGGGCAACAATGAAGAAGAGGCTTAGGGAGTTATCTTTTTTTTTTTTTGTAAAGATTGACCTCCTTGCTAATGAATAGACACTTCTTTCATGTTTGCCTTACTATTTCTTCATCTCCTATCGAAATCTTGTCTTGAATATCAAAATATAAATGATAAAACTTATCACTTAACTTCACCTTCTTCGACGAATGATAATCTTGTAAAGATATTATGAAGATGCATTTTGGAAAGATGCATTAATCTTCCCCACTCCTTCATTTACTGCAAAGTCCACACGTTTCCCTTTTGGTACCCGCGAAGTCCAAACGTTTCCTTGCTTTGGTATACCATTCACTGTTTCCAATAAATCGGTAATGCATCCATTATCACAATGGCGGTGCGACGATTGGAGGTATTCTTGCATCGGGTGTTTGCCTCCACATGTTTCCATGTGGCCTCCCTCTGACCGTTGATCTTGCTTGTTGTGGATTTCGAAGCGTCTTTTCGATCTGGGCCGTTGGTTGTCTTTAGCTCTCAACCGTCGTCTCAATACCTGAGGCTATTGGAACTAGGGTTTTCCCTTGATGCTTTTGTTGTTGGACTTATGTATTGATACGGTTTTTTCTATGTATACAGTGGCTCCCAGAATTGATCCGAACTTTATCAGAGCGAAATCTTGTAAGAAAATCGTTCCGTCGGTGGTAGTTGGGGCCAGTGAGGTGGTTTCAGCTAGTGAATCCTCCAAGCGTAAGGCGACTGCTGTTGGTGAATCTTCAAGTCAGATTCCCACTGTTTCTATTGATGCCACCCCTACACCTCTTCTGCCTGAAGTGATCGCTCATTCTTCCCAGGAAGATCTTGATCACTCCGTTGTTGATGGATCTGCTGACGCCCCTGTTGCAGAGACCGTTCGTGCACCCCCGAAGGAGACTCTTCGGGAATCTGAGGCAACTATGTTGGCGTCTGATGAAGGTGCGGTCCCAGTAGGTGCTGCTCCTATCTCCAATTCTAGTGCTTGTTTGGCATCCTCTTTCTCTCCTTTGGAGTTGGAGGATTTTGCCACCAGGAAATGCCGTCGGTTGGCAAGTGATGCAGCTCATCCTTCTCTTGATGTAGCTCATCCTTCTCATCCTTCGCCCGAATTAGTGTCAAATGAGTTTGACAGAGCGTTGGAATGGTGCACTGTTGCTCGAATGACTTCTGAGAGCGCAGTTCTTTCCAAACTTCCAGATGAGGTCTTTATGAAATCAATGGTGATGTAAGTCTTTCTTCATTATCTTTTGATTCTGAATATCACTCTTCTGCTCCTTTTTAACTCGGAAGTTGTTTGCAAGACTCTTACTTGTAACTTCCACAACCAAGTGGAAGCAGCCTCTAGGCTCAATAGGTTGAGCAATGAAGTTTCAAGGCTTCGGGAAATCTCTAAAGCTAAAGATGCTGAGATTGCTCGCCTTAGGAAACTAGCTTGGGAGGTTGCAGGAGAAAAGAATTCGGTGATCGATCACCTTCGGTCAGACTTGGATGATTCCAGGGAGAAGATTCGGCAACTGGAGCGAGGAGTTGGAAAGTCAGGAGCCAAAGGATCTGAAACGTTACCTCAAAGGCAAGCTGTCATTCCTTTGCCCGAATCCCTTCCAACTGATGTTCGCAGAGCCTGCGTCTTCAAGTATTTACACAGTAAGCCCTTTGTTGATATGCTGAATGCTTATAACTTGCAGGTGTACCGGGATGGTGAGAACGAAGTATGGGAATCAATACTAAGGAAGGATCCTCATTTTGATACGACTCCCTACAGTGTTGTTTGCCATCCTGAAGTATTTACCAACCTGGGCCTTTCTCCTCCTGACTGGACCAAAAATAAGATTGATCCTCCGCCTTCCGATCGAGATATTATGCATTATCTGGAAGATTCTCCTATTTATTCTCCTTTGGAAGGATTCAATTATGACGAGCTCGCCTTGAATGCAAGTTTGGTCGAGGACCATACTTCTCCTGGACAAGCTGGACAAAGAGTATGAAATTGTGGAGGATTTTATACATACTGAGATGTTTTTTGTAATCCTCATTTCTCCTCTTCTTTTCCTTGAATCCATACCAATGATTGACTCATGTGTTTGTTCTAGCAAAGTTGTGCCGATCTTGTATGACTTCTTAATGATCATCGATGATGACTTTCTTTTTTGACCGAAGATTGTGTACAGCTCTTGTAATCTTATGTTTTGATATTGAGACTGGCCTCTTTTGGTCTTTTGAAGAAATAAGAAGTTAACTTCATCTTGAACTTTGCTAGTCATTTGAATAGCTGTTGCACTAGGTCTTAGTTGTTTAGAACAATGCCTTTACTTAATGATTTCCAGAGAAATACAATAAGTCTGAGAAGGAACTCACTCGGGTTTTAAACTGATGCCTTGTAGAAGGAACTCACTCAGGTTTTAAACCGATGCCTTAACTTAAGGATTTCCGGAGAAATACAATAAGTCTAAGAAGGAACTCACTCGGGTTTTAAACTGATGCCTTAACATAAGGATAATTTGAAAATTCAATAATTCTTGAAGGAACTTACTCGGGTTTCAAACCGACGCCTTGCGGAAGGAACTCACTCGGATTTTCATCCGATGCCTTATCTTAAGAAATTCCGAAAAAAATCCATAAGTGTTGAAGGACCCACAAGGATTTTCATCCGATGCCTTATAGTTTGATCTTGGTCTTGAATATGGTGTATGATGCCCCCCAATCAAAAGATAATTTGTTAAAAGCTAATAATTGCATTGATTGAGTTGAAAATGTTTACATCACGAACAAAATTGAAATCATCATCAAGGATAAAAAAATTTGAGATGCCTGGCATTCCATGAACGATCCAACTCTTTCTGGGTGTTGATGTTCTTCAGCCTGTAAGCTCCTGAACAGACTGGTTTTACAACCATATAAGGTCCTTCCCAGGAAGGGTCCAATTTTCTTTGGTGGTGTGGGTCTGAAGCTAAGGTGTTTCTCAACACCAAATCTCCGGCTAAATACCGACGATTCTTCACTCGGGTATTATAATGAGACGCTATCCTTCTTTGATATTGTTGAGTTCGTGCTATTGCCTTTGTGCGAACTTCGTCCAACAGATCAAGACTATCAAGCAGTCCTTGCTCGTTCGCTTTTTCCTCGAACTCTCGATCCCGTATTGTCCCCGCCATTATCTCCACCGGTGCCAATGCTTCGGACCCATATGCTAACCTGAATGGAGTTTCTCCTGTGGGTGTTCAAACCGTAGTTCTATAGGCCCACAGTACATTATGAAGTTCTTCGACCCATAAAGCGATATATGATTGACTCAAGCACGAATTTCTCCACTTTTTTCTCAGTAATTGTTGTCAGGGCGCTGGCTTCAACCCATTTCGTGAAGTAATCAATTACTACTATCAGATATTCCCGTCCGCCTGACACCTTGGTGAATTTACCCATGATATTAATTCCCCACATCGCAAAGGGAATGGGATCTAGAATTGAAGTCATGGTTTCTACTGGGCGTTTCGATACTGTAGCATGAATTTGACAGTTGCCACATCGACAAACATACTCCATAGCAGCCTCTTAGATCTTAGGCCAATATAACCCAAGTCTTAGAATTTTGTGTGCCAGGGCTCATCCACCCATGTGAGCTCCACAAATTCCTTCATGAACCTCAGCCAAAGCTGATTTTGCTCCTTTGGGACCACATCTCATAAGGGGTCCAGAATAAGATATTTTGTATAGTCTCCCATTCTGAATGACAAATCTCGCCGATCGTATCTTGATCAATCTTGCCTCTTTCGGATCCTCAGATAATTTGTCATCTCTCAGATACTCGATTATCGGATCCATCTAGCAACGCTCTGCTTCAATATAAGAAATTTCTTTCTCATGATAACTTTGAAATGTTATCTTTTCAATATAGACCGAAGGGTCTAGATTTTTTTTCTTTGGCATTGGCTAATCGGGATAGCTCATCTGCCATTGTATTTTCAGTCCTTGGAATCTGAGATATCTTCAAATTCTGAAATTGCTTTTGAAATGCCTGCACTATCTCTTGATATTTCTGCAAGCGTGGTTCTTTAATACCATACTCTCCCTGGACTTGGTTGACTATAAGTTGAGAGTCACCATAAATAGTAACATCTGCAATAGACAATGCTTTTGACAACCGAAGTCCAGCTATCAGAGCCTCATATTCTGCTTCGTTATTACTTGCTTCGAATGCAAATCTCAAAGCATATCGAATAATAAATCCTGCTGGACTTTTCAATAGAATTCCAGCTCCTGCTCCACCTTTATTACTCGAACCATCCACATATACCTCCCAAGTGGTTGGTATAATGGGATCTTCAATGGTGGACTCCACTGGTGCAGTAGTTTCTACTACAAAATCGGCTAGTGCCTGAGCTTTGATTGCAGTTCTGGGCTTAAAGCTCACTTGGAACTCACTGAGTTCAACCGACCAGGACACCATCCTTCCAAATAAAGCAGATTTATTAAGAACTTTACTGAGAGGAAAAGTTGTAAATACCTCAATTGGATGAGCCTGGAAATAGGGCCTTAGCTTCCTGGCGGCCATCATGAGAGCCAGAGCCTGCTTCTCAATCTGATAATATCGTGTCTCCGCATCTAGCAATATGTGGCTCACATAGTAAATTGGCCACTGGTTTTTGTCTTTCTCACGAACAAGTACTGCACTGACCGCTGAAAGGGATGTCGCTAGATATAGCTGTAATATTTCCCCCTTCTCTGGTCGGGACAAGATCGGTGGTTGTTCCAGTGCTTCTTTTAACTCCTCGAAATCTTTTTGACATTCTTCGGTCCATTTTGCTTCCTTGCTGCCCCTCAAATCTTTGAGTGCCTTGAAGAACGGCAAACACTTTTCTCCAAACTTGGAGATGAAACGATTCAAAGAGGCAACTCTCCCCGTTAAACATTGTAGATCACGAACAGTTTTGGGAGCCTCCATGTCAACCAGAGCCTGTATTTTTGCAGGATTAGCCTCAATACCTCTCTGTGACACCATGAAGCCCAGAAATTTGCTTGAAGAAACTCCAAAGGTGCACTTTTCTGGATTCAACTTCATTTGTAATTTTTGTAGTACTGAGAATACCTCAGTCAAATCTGCAATATGATTCGCTTTTGTAAAGCTCTTCACAAGCATGTCGTCAACATAAGCTTCGACATTCTTCCCTATCAAATCTTTGAAAATCTTGTTGACGGCTCTCTGGTATGTAGCTCCTGCATTCTTCAGGCCAAATGGCATGACTTTGTGATAATAGCTTTCACGATCAGTCATGAAAGCCGTGAACTTCTCATCTTCCTTATTCATAAGGATCTGATTATACCCTGAGTAGGCATCCATGAAACTTAGAGTTTCATATCCTGCAGTCGCATCTATCAAGAGATCAATCGAAGGTAATGGATAACAATCTTTAGGGCAAGCTTTGTTGAGATCTGTGTAGTCTGTACACATCCTCCACTTCCCATTCGCCTTTTTTACCATTACCACATTAGCCAACCAAGTTGGGCATTCAATTGGTTCTATGAAACTAGAATTCTTTAGTTTTTCAACTTCGCCCCGAACGGCTTCATACTTTTCAATGGAGAAATTTCTCCTTTTCTGTATCACTTGTTTCACCTTCGAAATCTATCTAGAGTTTGTGCTCTACGACAGCCCGATCGATTCCTGGCATGTCTTCAGCAGACCATGCGAATATGTCATTATTCTGTTGAAGAAATAACTTCAACTCATCTTTGAATTCCTCCAACTGCTCAGACCCGATATAAGTAATCTTTTTCTTATCCTCGGTACACAGTTGGATTTGTTCCAGCTTCTCCACTGGTTCGGGCCTTTGCATTTCTGCTTATTCCCGATCGTCTCGAACTTCTATAGGTAGGGCAGTCACCTTCCTTGGGCCCTCCTTGTCTTTTAAATAGGCAACGTAACATTGCCGAGAGATCCACTGGTCAGAGGAAACTTGACCGATTCCCATATCAGTCGGGAATTTTATCTTCATGTGTTTTGTCGAAACAATAGCACCTATTTTGGATAAAGATGGTCGCCCAAGGATAACATTATAAACTGGTAGTTCCCGAACCACCAAAAAATTGATTCGGACGGTTGTTTCCTTACGAAAACTTCCAATAGATAAGTCCAACTGGACAGATCCTTCCGCCACCGCAGATGATCCTGCAAAACCATATAAATGCGTGGATGAAGGCTCCATCAAGTCCTCATCCACCTTCAGCTTTTGATACACTTCATAAGAAATTAGGTCAGCGGCAGACCCTGTATCAACCAAAACTCCATGCACTTCTCGACGTGCAATCTCTACCTTGATGACTATGGCATCATCATGGGGTAGACAAACGCCTCTTTCATCTTCCTCGCCAAAGGTGATAGAATCTTCACCATTCGGCTTCTTCCACTTCTGCGTCTCTCCGGTTCCGACAAATTTTGATTTTGTCTTCAAACTTCGGAGTGATTCGGGCTCTGATCCTCCGAAAATGGTAAGGATCAGTGACCGAGTAGCTTCAATCACCTCCTTGCCCTTCTTAGATTTCGAAGCCTCCCTTGATCGTTCTGAACTAACCGAACGATCCCTTTTAGGGGCAACCACGCGTTGCTCACGTGGCTCCTCCCTTCTTCTGCTAACAAAATTGGACAAGTGTCCCTAAGATATTAATCTCTCAATATCTGCTTTTAGATGACGACAGTCATTTGTATAATGACCATAGTCCTTGTGGAATCGGCAATACTTTTCTCGATCCTGCTGCTCTCCAGGCTTCAAAGGAATTTTAGGTGGCCACTTCAAAATATTTCGCCTTTTGATGATATTTAGAATATCAACCCGAGGAACATTCAATGGAGTATACTCACTATTACCAGGAGACCTCTGGCGCCAAGCCTGAGATTTTCCAACCCGATCACGGACATTCTTCTTTGGCTTCTGCTTCCGCTCAGGAGCCTTCTGTTCCTTAGTGGAGACTTTGTTATCTCCTTGGCGCGCATCTAGGATCTCCATGACTTCGGCTTGCTTTTGGCATCTCTGTACCAACTCAACATAAGTTGCAGGCATATCCTGTAGTAACAACTCCAGGAGTTTCCGGTTAGTGAGTCCAGTGAATAGAGCAGTTTTGGCTACTTGCTCATCCAATTTTTCTATCTCCATCGTTACTTTGTTGAATCTTTTCAAAAACTCTTTGATCGATTCGCTTTTTCCTTGTCTGATAGTAAACAAGGTTTTTTCCGTTTTCTTGACCTGTATTCCACTCGAATCGCCCTATGAATTTGCGCGCCAATTCATCAAAGTTTACGATCCTTCCAGATGGGAGGTTCGAAAACCACTTTTGTGCTGCTCCGGTTAAAGATGAACCAAAAACCTGCATAGAATTTCATCAGAATTACCTGAAACTGCCAATGGTCTGCTGGTAATAGCCAATGTGGGCCGTTGGATCTCCGGAGCCATCGAATGTAGAAAAGGTAGGCAAACGGAAGTTATAGGGAAACTAATATCCCGCAATTGGCTCGGCAAAGGGGGTCCTCCGAATGACTGAGTAAATATCCTCAGTTATCCTTCCCTTAGCCAACTGCCCTAATTTCTGATTGATGTTGGCCAATTCCTGACCAATCTGGGTCGGGTGATCTTCAGCAATATGATCACGACCTCGATTAACACGATCTTCACGAGCTATTCGATCATCACGAACGGCCCGTCCATCACGAACATTCCGCTCATCGCGAACTGCTCGATCATCACGAACAGTTCTTCTGACAGTTGGTGAGTGAGTTCTCACCCCCGTATCCAACCTTGTATTTGAATCGGTTGTACTTTCCTGCGGTCTGTCAAACCGATCGTCTCGCCTAGGTTGATCGTCAATTCTCCTAGGTCCTTGGTCACCTTCAGGAAAGTTCTGACCGATATTCCGATCTTCAGCCAATCTTTGATCACGTGGTAATGCACGCCTCCCTGAATCGCGATGATCAGGTTCTTGTGGTAACACCACTCGTCTGGTGAGCACGCGGAGTGCTTGGCTCACCTCCAAGAGTTGAATCTTCACTTGATTCAATTGATCTTGGAATGTATCTGGAGGATTATGTCCTCCCTGACCACCATCTACCTCAATAGGATGTTGGCTTCTTTGGGGAACGTCTGAATTGTTCACTCCAGAGATTTGAACACCGGAATCGCGCTGTGCAGCGGCTGCTGCCGATCTAGTCACCATGGCTTTACAAGTCTTTCCCACAGACGGCGCCAAATGATGCGTCCAAAATCTGCTCAGCCCTTAGATCTCCTCGTGATGACCTACAAAACAAAAGCGTCAGATGTGGCCCGACGGCGGGGGTCGGGAGTTCGGGAGTTCACCTCCGAAGGCTAAGTCAGTTGATGAACTTAATCACAAAAGGCTCTGCTAGAAGCACAAAGCTAAGGAATGAAGAACTGGGAAAGGTGATCTAGATCGTAAGCCTCTGATAGTTTATGTCTACTAGTGTGTATGTGAATTTGCCTCCCTCACCTCGTATGGCAGTGAGGTTTATATAGTGTACCTTCGAATCTCCTTCGTTGGATGCACTTGAGCCTTCTTCGGGTAGTCGTTGGATCTTAACAGTTAGATCCGTTGAGCAATAGACTTCTACTAGTTTGGACTAGTAGAGGACTCCTAAGATTACCTCTAGGTTATGCGATGATTATCCCTTTGATAATGATTAGCCGCAGACATCAATTTGAGTCTACCATCATTAGGGTAATTAACCTAATCCATAAGTTGGATTAGGGCGTGCTTGTAGCTGAATAAGTTTTCCTCCACAGCAAGCCATCTTACGGATCCGGTTTGCTCGGGAGCGAGTCGATTCCTTCTGTCTCGACCGGAGTTGAGGATCAAATCAAGTATGAACTCGGTTCGATCATATTTTCTCCATATCAGAAGGTTAATAGGTTGTGAGGTTTTCGGATAAGAACTCGCCAATTATACGTTCCCTATCTGCTTCCACATGATTCTCCCCATTCAATTGCCTATAATTGTGGCTGCACCACCAGTCAACCTGTTGCCACTACCCCCCATAAGGGACTACTAGCTAATGCAGTGAGGCTCGTGAAAGCAACGGTCTTGGATAGACTTGATCTATGTGCCCAATTGTATTGCAATGTCTGCTCCATGACTGTGCCCTTCTTGCTCAATTAGAATGGACAATGGGAGGCCATCATCCTTAGCCTTAATGGATACATAGAACCTCACCAAGTGAAGCCCATCACAGTGATGTTCTTTGATCTAGAAACGTAGGTGTCCCAAACACACTAGCCACACTCCCAAGCCCCTCACTTGTCCAAAACTACAAATTCAAGCCATACACCTGCTCTAGCTTGGAAGTTCAGTTTCCTCCTCCTTCATTAAACCAACCATCGGAGATCAAGGACGAACTACCAAACAGCAGGAACCAAAGTTTCAAGGTCTCTCATCCATGATTTGTGACCAAGACGACGCTCCTAAAAATCAAACACAAAGGCTCCATTGTCCAAACCATAAACTTCCACCGCTCTAGCATGACCCCACTTCTCCAACACAAAGTGCTTAATGGCGGTGAATATAGGTTTGTTCCCAAAGACAAAACCCACAAGTGCAGCCTCCCATCGACTCTTCCCCTGCATAAAAAATTTTGGCCGGCAACGCACCACTCTTCACATTATTTAGCCCCAGGTTCCACAAAAGGCAACTATGATTCCTTCAGAAGCTCGACCCCTTAGAACAATCCACCCCACCGATGACGTTGCTGCCCAGTGTCCATTGAGCTATCTGCCATGGCTTTCTCTTCTAGCATAGAACCTCTCCTAGCACTTTCAGTTGAGCAACTATCCTCTATTCACTCAAAAACTTTTCTAATATTAATACCCCTCAACATATCTCGACCTTTGTTACTTTTATGCATATGTGTCATACTCTAGTGCTTTTGCAACAGATATCCACGCAGACGCTAACAAAAATCCAAAATTAGGTGGGAATTGTGAAACCCAGCCCTAACCTTGACCCGGAAACTTTGTTATTTGTAGGTCCAGTGACCCGAAGTAAAGTAAGAAGTCAGCTTTGGGCCATCCCAGTGGAGGACTTGGTGTCTGGCTTTGAATCCATGAGTGTTGATGATGAGGTTCTATTTATGGAAACTGAATCTTGATGAAGATCGGATTAGTTGATGGACTTGGAGTGCTCTCTATCATGGTTTGAAGGCATTTCTACCTATTAGGTAAGTCACTTGGTATGTGTGCAAAACCCCTTTAGGGTTGGATTTGATCTGGGCCTTCAATTCCCTGTTTAGAAGTTCTTTGAACCGATTGGTCGACTGGACCAGTCGACCAATCCACTCGACCAATGGGTTCTGTCTTTGGTAATTAGGTCTTGCTTGCTCTATTTAAGTCCAATCTTGAGTCTACTTCATATTTTCTGCCTCCAAACTCTTTGGAACGAACCAAAGACCTCTGCAAGTCATCTCCCTTGCGTCCTTGGAGTTTATCTTGACGGATCTTCGTCAAAACTCTTGTTCTTACACAAAAAGGTATGTTTACACTCTCTTCTTCTTCTTTATCCTTGTTTTCTTTCCTTTTTGAGTTGAGACAGTAGAGGAGATGCTGCATTCTCTGTTGCAAACATCTCTGAACTTGTCTCTCATGATCTTCCTAAGGATTAATGGCTAATGCGATGATCTTAACCATGATCATTGCAAGCTTTTGAAGGAATCATGATCAAATCACGATCTTGTCTTTGTTCATCTTTTGATTTAAATTCTGATCTTCTTAGATCTACTATATTGATCATGTTAGTAGTCAATCGCTGTGTTTTCTTTACATGATCCATGATCTATCAATCTCTAGTTGTTTCTCTTCTACCATACCATCTTTGTCTTCAAGAATCATGACAGTTACATCTATGGTAGGTTTTGTTTCCTTATTTAGATTTATGTTCTTAGATCTATTTTCTTGAAGATCT
The DNA here is from genome assembly GCF_041222555.1 of Hakea prostrata. Taxonomy (NCBI): domain Eukaryota; kingdom Viridiplantae; phylum Streptophyta; class Magnoliopsida; order Proteales; family Proteaceae; genus Hakea; species Hakea prostrata. Next base: position 29,508,262 of record NC_142601.1, on the reverse strand, counting down.
AAGTATGCCTTCCATGATATCTTTATCTGAATCAATGATTCATTCTCCTATTGTTCTTGTCTATGATTTCTATCTTGAATTCTTCAAGAACCATGATTGATCTAATTAGGGTAACTTTTTGTTTCCTAATTTGTAACTTGAAAACTTGATTCGATTAGTGTTTTGAAGTCCTCTATATGTTAGGATACTACCAATGTAGTTTACCCCTTGTTTAGTACCCTTTTGAACCACCAAATTCAGTTCTTTATTCTTAAAACTCTGATTTTGTAGGCCACTGTCTCCATTGGTCGATCGATTGGTCGACTGGGACGAGAGACCAATCCAATCGACCAATGAGTACAAGCAACTCCAGATTTGGTCTGTTTTGGATGTTTTGATATCTTTTCTGTTAGGGATCTTTCCTAATATGTTGTATACACTTGTTTAGGACCTTCTTCTCAAGTTTGTCAAGATCTTACTTGATTTCTTAGGATTCCTTTGCAAGTTATAAAAGGTAAGGATGGTTACTTCTTTAACAACATAAATTGCATATCTTAAGTTTCTATATTTGAATCTTGTTAATTTATTTCTTTAATTAGATTCTTATAATGTTATACTACTGTGGTACTGTCTTGATATCAGTAGCATTACTTGTTTATATTAAATTGACTCATGTATGATTTACTTACCAGTTATATACAAGTTGATTGTAATTATTGATTTCTTTCCATATATGAAGTTACCATATATGGGATGTTATGAATTGATGCTTGTGTATGCTTAAGTATGGTTTGGAAAGGAGAGGTGTCCTTTTGACACTTCTGTCCTAGGACTACTACGGGAATATTATGGGATGTTTCCGGAGATGCCCTCTGGACACCTTCCTAAACTGTTGGATGACATATTTAGGACTGTCTAGTAGTGTTTGGCTAGGATGTCCCGTTATGTCAGACCCTAATCGGAGGGGTATTGAGACCGAACGACCCGTGGCAGCAATGGGGATTCATGGGCGCTCAAGACCGGTAACCAACCCGTGAGGGGACGTGAGAGCTTCCCGTTTACCATATGTGGATAACCAATAGGGTTGATGAGTCTGTAGTCAGGGACTATGAGGACTCTAGTGTGAAGGATACCGGAAAGGATCGCCAGGGGCGAGGAATGGACGTATCTGGATCTGACTTGATATAACTAAGTAGATGACTTGCATTTGGCTAGGTTTTACCCTGACATGCGCCGGTACTTAGACCAATGGTGATGTGAGAGAGTGGTGACCTATACCCCAGCCATGGAATGTCCTGAGGGATGAAGGACCCATTACCAACTAATGATGAGTGAATGAGACTTTCCTAAAGAAGTACGGTGCTATGACTTAAAGCATGTCTGCCATTAGAGACCCGCATACATAGAGTTAGATTCATGCATTCATTGTTTGTCTCATACCATATTGCATTTATGTTTGTTTTGTAATCCTGCCATTTATGTTATTATGGATTTAACTGCCTTACTGAGTTTCTTTGAAACTCATTCCTTTTTGTACAATGTTTGTTAGACTATTCTACAGGTTCTGAGTATCATGACTGCTCGTATGAAGAAGCGCAAGGAGAAGAGGCATATCTCCAGGAAAGTGATTGCGGTTACGACAATTACACTAAAGATTCCGCGAGTGGTTATGCTCAGTACAATGCTTAGTCCGACCATAGAGTGGAAGAGCCCCTGTGCCATTTATGAGATTTATTCTTATAGGGATATTGTCTATAAGATTGAGAACAATTTAGTTACCTATTGTACCTGCTATTGGGATTAGATTCTATCATGTTTCTTTTCTTTTAGAACTACATTTCCACTGGTTGTAGAGTGGGATTTCGCCTCACTTTACTTATCTGATTTAGACACTCTAATTATATTTAGTACTCTGATTTATATATGATTCATTCTTTCCTTATTTGGATCTATGGTTTATCTTTCGCACATCGATTATTATTGTTCATGATTATGTTATTGTTTATGTGGGAGGTTGATTACTCGATACCTGATCTTCGGGCTGTGGATCACACTCTCGGGTATGCCAGATTGGGTACCGGCTGGGAGGATGTGACAGGAATAAACACTTTTCCTTTTTTACTTTTTTTTTTATAAATTTTCTCGTGGGGCAGGATAAGGCTTGAGAATGACTTGACATGCATTCTAACCACTGACTAAATTTTGAGTCATTTCTTAACAAGAAAGATAGGTGCAATAGATTAATTACAATCTATAAACTAGAGAAGAAAATGTAATGAGACATTTATTTTCTTGTTTACTTCTTTCGCTTGATCTGATAGCTGTACTTCTAAGGTAATCTTAAAATTATGAAAGAGAATTCATTGTTGAATCCTATTCAAATCTTGTTTCAATGTACAAACAGCTATGGACTTGATAGAAAATGTACAAGTTGAGGCAATTATAGGACTAGAGAGCTCAGGATAGGCCAAGTTCATGGCATATCTAGGTGACAAGGCTCAAGTGCCTATTGTTTCTTTTGCTACAACAAGACCTTGGCTTTCTCCAGTTCTTACTCCTTTCTTCATACGCATGGAGTACAACGACTCTGCTCAGGTGAAAACCATTGCTGCAATTGTTCAAGCATTTGGTTGGAAGGAAGTTGTACCTGTCTGTGCAAACAGTGAGTATGGTAATGGAATTATACCATATTTGGTTGATGCTTTTGAAGCAATCAATACTCGAATCCCCTATAAAAGTGTTTTATCTCCCAATGCCTTAGATGATCAAATTCTTGAAGAGCTATAAAAATTGATGACAATGCATACAACAAATGCTTCCCGCTCTTGGGTCCTGCTTATTTTTTAAGGCAAAAGAAGTAGGAATGATGACTCAAGGTTATGTCTAGATCATCACTCATGATATAACAAATTCTTTAAAATCCGTGCATCATTCTATTATTCAATCTATCACATTCACTCAGCCGGTATCCATACCCAAATACCCAAGGGAATGATCCACAACCCAACAGATCAGATCTTAGACAATCACTAACCATTCCACACAATAGACCAATCATGAGCAAGAATAAATCAATGTCATAAATATTAGCAAAGAAATATATCATGTAACAAGGACCTCAAAAGGATCTCGAAAACCAAATTAGAGTGCAGAAGTTATGACAAATCTAAAGTGATCAACTAGAAATGATAAAGTATAATCAAAACTCTTAAGTCTTCTAATGTTTTGCCTTCTTCTCCAATTGTTTGTACACCTGTAACTTAGGATCAATATCCAGCTCGTGGTCCCATCGGCAAATGAGGCATATCCTATCATTGTTGATCAGAGCTATTAATAGTGCTCCATACTAGTACTAGGATCGTACCACGAGCCATTGTCAGTTCTCATTGCTTTATCACCTATGAAATAAATGGGAAATGTCTCCGAACGGGAGCTTGAGATCTCTTCTTCACCTGCATAGTCATTGAAAAAAAAAACAATTCCTTGAAGAGTGAGCTCAAAAGAACTCAGCGAGTAGTTCACAAACAAATAACTAATAACACAGTCTTAATCAATACATCATATGGTGCAACATAACATGAAGTGGAATGCAACAATGCAACTAATACTCTAATGGATGCTAGTCTCTATATGGTAGACACACATTAAGACAGAACACCAAACTCCTCTATGTAGGTCTCATCACTTTAAACTCTCGCGGGTTGGTTACCAGTCTTGAGATCCTGGGTAAGGGGTTAAGGCTTCCCTCTCAAACTTTCACCATGGCTAGGGTTTAGGTCACCACTCTCTCACCACACCATTGGAATGTGTACTGGCATGTATCAGGGTTATACCTAACCAATGCAAATCAACTACTCAGTCACATCATCCTTGGTTTAAATACCTCTCCTCATGTGTCTCATATTCTTGGTTCAATATCCTCCCCTAGTAGAGTTAACATATCCTATGATTCCAACCAACTCGGACTACACCTTCTAATTACCTATTGGTCATCCACATATAGTGGACGGGGATGCTCTCATGTCCTCCCATGGGTTGGCTACCGGTCTTGATTGCCCATGAGCCTAAGTCTATTATATGCAGCCCTACAAATGAATGGCCCCCACAATGTGGTTGTGTCCTCTCACAGGTTGGTTACCAGTCTTGAATGCCCACTACCCCACATTGTTGCCATGGGTCACTCGGCATCAATAACCACGTCGATAGGGTGTGATATGACAGGGTACCTAACCAAACTCCACTAGACTTCCTAGTCATGGCATCCAGTAATAGTGAAAAGTGTTGGGGGCATCATAGGATTATGTCCCATACCACCTCCGCTGATGTCCCAAGCCAAAAACACCCAAATAGGTATTCCCCAATCCACAATCTCAACATACATCACTTTCCACAAAGTAGTAAAAGGTTTAATCGCATTCCCAATTCATAAATAAATTTTAAGTTCATAATGTCACATGTTGATCCATACATCAATATCAATAAAAAAAAAAACGACTTATATTCTATAATTTCATAATCATAAACATCATTCCTAAATCCTAAAACAACAACATTTGTAATAGTAAAGAAGTTTCATATTATCTTAGAAAGTAACGGTTATGTGCGAGTGAGCATCCTCACCTCGCTTATGATTTGCAACATTGAAAAGCAAGTCAAAGACTATGTTCATGCATCCCAAAAAGTCTTATTAACACGTTGGTTTTAAGTTAGACAACCCTAGAGGTCCTATATCAATAAGGAAAACAAAAGACCAACTTGCAGAGGGTGGTTGGTCAAAGTGGTTGCCTAGGGAAACTAGGGCAAACGATCAAAGCAGGGCTGGTGACTCGGAGTGACTAGGCGAAACCAGCCTACGAGTACCTACAGAGTTGACTTAGATCGTCAGAAGGCTTCCCGATTGGTTCTAAACTACTCCAAAAATACTTAGAAAATTCTGAAATAATATTAGAACAAGATCTATCGTGATTTAAGCATCAATCAACACAAAAGAAACAAAAAGCTAACGAATCCTAGGTTAGCTCTTTTCTGAAATCAATCCAAAAAAACACGAGTGAACTAGAATGAATGGGGATCCACTCTAGGATAAAGAGAAAAGATGAACTAGGTTGATATGGTAACTAGAAGCCTTCTACTAGGACTAATCAGTAGAGAAAATCAACGACAAAAGAAAGTTAGAAGAATGAGGATGAGTACTAACCTCAAAGAAGATTAATCGCTGCACAAAAAGCTTTTTGGTAGATCTCCACATTGCCTCTCACCTTCGCGGAGCATTCTCTAACAAGCTCTAATGGCTATGGATCGTAATGATACATTTTAAAACAAAAACACATTAAATAGGGCCCCCAAAATCTAATTCTCAAAATTGTCCTATTTCACCAAGAACCAGGCTGGTCAACTGGGGCAACTAGGCCAATCAACCAGCCCCTAGAACTTAGTTCCAAGAGCAGAATCAAGGCTCCGGAAGCCCTTTTTTCCTAGCTCCTACTCTAGACTCTATAAGGTTCTTACCTAACTTTTGTGACCTTCCACGTGTCATCAATGAATACTTGATCCATCTACCAAATCTATCGACATCCGAGTTCGATCTCCTTCCAAACTCTGATAGAACTCCCAATTCAACATCATCTCCATCTACTTTCATTGGTTCAGACTCCAATCAAATGGTCTCTACTTGCACTCTAAGTTCTTGGACCTACAATAAGGATTTTTGGGTTAGGATGTTGGGGGATTTCACATCCTCCCCCCCCCCCACCCTTTAAAAGAAATTTTGTCCTCGAAATTGGAAGAGAACCTGGATTCTTTCCAAAGAGATACGGATACTTCACTCATATCTCATCTTCTTTCTCCCAAGAATCTTCCTTAGGGGTATAGTTCTTCCACTTGATCTTTACCAATGATATGGTCATGTTCTACAACTGCTTGTCTTTCTTATCCAAGATCTCGATTGGTTCTTCTTCATAGGTAAGGTCCACACTAGGCCTTCTGGTTCTTGTTGGATGAGATGCTCTAGATTTTTCACACATTGGTGTAGCATTGACATATGGAACACATCATGCACACTGACCAATGATGAGGGTAAGGCTAATCGGTATGCAGCTGGTCCAACCTTTTCAACAATCTCGTAAGGTCCGATTTATCAAGGGTTAAGCTTTCCTTTGATGCCAAACCTCATTACTTCCTTCATAGGTGACACTTTTAGAGAAGCTCTTTCCCCAACTTGAAACTCCATATCAGTCCTTCTTCTGTTTGCATAAGATTTATGCCTTGAATCGCCTTGATCCTTTCTCTGATCATGTCAACCATTGCAACTTGTAGCTTCTATCATATCTAGACCTAGAATTCTTCTTTCACCTATTTCGGTCCAATGCAACAGGGTTCTTCAAGTGTGTCATACAATGCTATAAAAGGAGCCTTGTTATTTTTTGATCGGTAACTGTTGTTATAGGAAAATTCCACCAAAACTAGATGGTCATCCCAATTTCCACCCATATCTACTACACGAGATCTAAGCATATCTTCCAAGATCTAAATTGTCTACTTAGACTGTCCATTGTTTTATGGAGACGAGTTGTACTCAGATTCAGCAAAGTCCCCAAAGCTTTCTACAAGCTACTCCAAAATCTGGATGTGAATCTTGGATCTCTATCCGATACAATACTTATTGGAACTCTGTGTAGATGTCCCACGTTATTCACATACAACCCTTCCAGCTTATCCATGGTGTATGTGATTTTCATAGGAATAAAATGTGTTGATTTAGTCAATCTATCAACAATCACCCACACAGTGACATTCCCTTTACTGGTATGAGGTAGGCCAATGACGAAGTCCATAATGATGTCTTCCCACTTCTACTTTGGAAGAGGAAGCGGCTGTAGAAGACCTGGGGACGGTTATCAGATAGCTTTAACTTGTCCACATACAACCCTTCCAGCTTATCCATGGTGTATGTGATTTTCATAGGAATAAAATGTGTTGATTTAGTCAATCTATCAACAATCACCCACGCAGTGACATTCCCTTTACTGGTATGAGGTAGGCCAATGATGAAGTCCATAATGATATCTTCCCACTTCTAATTAGGAAGAGGAAGCGGCTGCAGAAGACCTGACGACGGTTATCGGACAGCTTTAACTTGTTGACAAGTGTCACACTTAGCCACGAAGTCTTCTACATCGTTCTTCAATCTGATCCACCAATAATGTTCCTTCAAATCCCTATACATCTTGGTGCTTCGGGATTTACCAGTGAATATTGATTGATGTGCTTCTCTCAAAATTTCTTTCTTAAGTTCTTCAACTCTGTGGCACACACATTCTTCCTCTATAAGTCAAAGCACCATCATTAAACATAAAGAAATCAAACTCTTCCTGTGGACTAGAAGCAATCTTCTCAATCTTTTCCTTCAATTATAAGGCTCTTTTGGTATCAATTCTCATACTCTATTATGCCTATTTAAAAGAAATAAGTACAAGAATTTATAATTGGTCAAGAATGAAAAATAGTTTGGTGAATTTTGTCAAAAATAAATTATGGAATGAAAAATAAGTTTGGTATGTCAAAATAAAAAATTGTTAGAAAATGATAGTGAACAAGTGAGGAAAAAAAAAAGTATGATATTTTATACTAGAATGTGTATTGACTATTTTACCATCATCTTGACTATAAAATTTTAAGTAAACCATTGCATAAATGAAGAGAATGAAATTGTCACCGTAATCCATAATAGACATTTTGTCTATTATGGATTTTGTAGTCTTTTCTATTATTTTAAAATAAAATAAAAAATAAAAAATAAAAAATAAAAAGAAAGAAAGAAGAAGAAAAGAAAAGAAACTGACAATAGATGTCAAACAATTTAAAATAATGAAAATTTTTCATAATTGAGAATGATAATTGATACAAAAAAGAGCCTAAGTCTAAAGGTCTAAAGCTTGTAGGGCTATTATCCTATCTCTTAAGGTCGACCGTGCTATCATAGCTGCAAGTATTACTTCAGATCCTTCTGCAACAATCTCAAGTCCAAACATTAATATGGAGTACATAAGCAGTTTGCTGAGAGCATTCAAATCCACTTCTTCCCACTTACTCTTCTTACTGAGGGCATTTGCAACTACATTAGCTTTCCCAAGGTAATACTGAATATCACAATCATAGTCTTTTACCAACACCAACCACTTATGTTGCCTCATGCTTAACTCCTTCTAGGTGAAGAAGTACTTTAAACTCTTATGATCAGTGTAGATGGCTTTGTTATCCAAGTAAATAGTGATGCCAAATATTCAAGGCAAAGACTACTACCGCTAACTCTAGATCGTGAGTAGGGTAGTTTTGCTCATAATCTTTTAGTTGCCTTGAAAAATAAGTTTGGTATGTCAAAATAAAAAATTGTTAGAAAATGATACTGAACAAGTAAGAAAAGAGAAAAGAGAAAGAAAAAAAAAAGTATGATATTTTATAATAGAATGTGTATTGACTATTTTACCCTCATCTTAACTATAAAATTTTAAGTAAACCATTGCGTAAATGAAGAAAATGAAATTGTCACCGTAATCCATAATAGACAAAATGTCTATTATGAATTTTGAAGACTTTTCTATTATTAAAAAAAAAAAAAAAAAACTGACAATAGATTTCAAACAATTTAAAATAATTAAAAATTTTCATAATTGAGAATGATAATTGATACCAAAAAGAGCCTATGTCTAAAGCTTGCAGGGCTATTATCCTATCTCTTAAGGTCAACCGTGCTATCATAGCTGCAAGTATTACTTCAGATCCTTCTGCTAGAATCTCAAGTCCAAACATTAATGTGGAGTACATAAGCAGTTTGCCGAGAGCATTCAAATCCACTTCTTCCCACTTACTCTTCTTACTAAGGGCATTTGCAACTACATTAGCTTTCCCAAGGTGATACTGAATATCACAATTATAGTCTTTTACCAACTCCAACCACCTATGTTGCCTCATGCTTAACTCCTTCTGGGTGAAGAAGTACTTTAAACTCTTATGGTCAGTGTAGATGGCTTTATTATCCAAGTAAATAGTAATGCCAAATATTCAAGGGAAAGACTACTACCGCTAACTCTAGATCGTGAGTAGGGTAGTTTTGCTCATAATCTTTTAGTTGCCTTGAAACATACGCCACCACCTTCCCGTTGTGCATCGAAACACAACCTAGGCCAATCTTCGAAGCATCAGTATGGACTGTCAATCCGCCAAAGTCATCTGGTATGGTCAACATTGGGGTACGTGTCAGTCTCTCCACGATTCCAAGAAATTCTTCTCACAATCATCATTCCAAATGAACTTCTCACCTTTCCTAGTAGGCTTATTCATTGGGGCAACTAACCTAGAAAAGTTCTCTATAAATCTTCTGTAGTATCTTACCATTCCCAGAAAGCTTCTGATCTCGGTCATAGTCTTAGGTCTATCCCATTCTATGACTGCCTTGACCTTATGAGGGTCAACTTGGATTTCTTCTGTTGAAACCACATGGCCAAGGAAAACTACCTTAGAAAACTAGAAATTGCATTTTCTAAATTTAGCAGAAAGCTTTTCCTCTCTCAATCTTTGTAAAGTAAAATAGAGATGTTTAGCATGCTCTTCTTTATTCTTCAAGTCAATCCAGATATTGCCTATGAATACAATCACAAATTGTTGTAATATGAGGAATTGCTCCTCTAAAAGTATATTATTCACAAGACCCCAATAAGGTATTTATAGTCACAACCTAATTAAGCCTTATACTAAGTAGGAAAAGGAAATATAAAACAAATAGAAATATAACTCTAGACTTATTAGGAAACATAATTCTATTCTAATTAGAAAACATTAGTCCATGTTTTCAACACTCCCCCTCAAGTTTGAGCATAGATATTTATCATGCCTAACTTGCTCATAATGTAATTGAATATGTTCGTGCTCAAGCTCTTTGTGAGCACATCAGCCCGTTGCTCGTTTGAAGTAACAAAGGTGATATGGATCAGCCCAACCTCAAGCTTCTCTTTGTTGAAATGTCTATCAATCTCCACATGCTTAGTCCTATCATGCTATACTAGGTTACGAACTATGCTGATTGCTGACTTACTATCTGAGTATAATTGTATAGGAACCTCCAAATCTGTCCCAACCTCTTGAAGCAGCCCTTTAAGCCATAGTATCTCACAAATGCCTTGAGCGATCGCCCTAAACTCGGCGTCGGCACTGGACCGCGCAACTACAACCTATTTCTTGCTTCTCCAAGTCACAAGGTTACCTCCCACATATACACAATACCCAGAGGTAGACCTCCTATCATCTGGAAATCCTGCCCAATTTGCATCTATATATGCCTCAATCTTTAAATGTCCATGAGCTGAAATTAAAATTCCTTTTCCTGGAGTAGTCTTCAAGTATCTCAAGATTCGATATATTGCATCCAAATGTGAGGAATAGGGATCATGCATATACTGGCTAACAAGACTAACTGCAAATGTGATGTCAGGTCTATTATGAGATAGATAGATCATGTGAAACCCAGCCCTAACATTGACCCGGAAACCTTGTTATTTGTAGGTCCGATGACCCGAAGTAAAGTAAGAAGTCAGCTTTGGGCCATCCCAGTAGAGGACTTGGTGTCTGGCTTTGAATCCATGAAGGTTGATGATGAGGTTCTATTTATGGAAACAGAATCCTGATGAAGATCTAATTAGTTGATGGACTTGGAGTGCTATCTATCTTGGTTTGAAGGCATTTCTACCTACTAGGTAAGTCACTTGACTTGTGTGCAAAACCCCTTTAGGTTTGGATTTGATCTGGGCCTTCAATTCCCTGTTTTGGCCTTGCTGTCGCATTGGTCGATCGATTGGTCGATGGGCCAGTCGACCAATCCACTCGACCAATGGGTGCTGTCTTTGGCAATTAGGTTGATTCTTGCTCTATTTAAGTCTAACCTCGAGTCCACTTCGTATTTGCTGCCTCCAAACTCTCTGGAACGAACCAAAGACCTCTCGCAAGTCATCTCTCTTGCATCCTTGGAGTTTTCTTGGCGGATCTTCGTCGGAACTCTTCTTTTTGCATCAAAAGGTATGTCTACTCTCTCTTCTTCTCCTACATCTTTGTTTTTCTTTCCTTTTTGAGTTGAGACAGTAGAAGAGATGCTGCATCCTCTGTTGCAAACATCTCTCGAACATGTTCTCATGATCATCCTAAGGATTTAAGGCTAGAACAATGATCTTAACCATGATCATTGCAAGCTTTTGAAGGATTCATGATCAAACCATGATTTAATCTCTGTTAATTTCCTAATCTGAATTCTGATCTCTTTGGATCTTCTTTCATTGATCATGTTAGTGGTTAATGGTTGTGTTTTCTTTCTATGATCCATAATCCATAGAATTCTAGTTGTTCTCTTCTACCTTGCTATGTGTTCTTCATGATGCATGATAGTACATATATGGTAGGTTTTATTTCCTTATTTAGATTTATGCTTCTAAGCCTTATTCCATGAAGACCTATGCATGTTTTCATGTTTTCATTACCAAAAGCAATGATCCATCCTCCTATAGTTCTTGTCTTTGTTTTCTATTTCAAAATTCATCAAGATCCATGTTTGATTTATTTATGGTAACTTTTTGTTTCCTAATTTGGATCTTGATACCTTGATTTGATTAGGGTTTTAAGGTCCCCTATATGTTAGAATACTACTGATGTAGTCTACCCCTTGATTAGTACCCTTTTGAACCACCAAATTAGGATTTCATATCTCAAAACTCTGATTTTCTAAGCTTACTGTTATTGCATTGGTCGACTGATTGGTCGACTGGACCACTCGACCAATCCACTCGACCAATGAGTACAAAGCAACTCCGAATTGGTCTGTTTCGGATGTTTTGATATATTTTCTGTTAGGGATCTTTCCTAATATGTTATATATACTTGTTTAGGACCTTCTTCTCAAGTTTGCCAAGATCTTACTTGACTTCTTAGGATTCTTTGCGAGTTATAAAAGGTAAGGATGGTTATTTCCTTAATTACATAGATAGCATGAATCTAGTTTCTATATTTGAATATCATTAATATGTTTCCTAAATTAGATTCTTACAATGATATTCTACTGTTGCATAACTTTAATTATAGTAGCATTACTTATTCATATTGAATTGATTTATGTATGATTTACTTACCAATGTTATACAAGTGATTGTTATACTGATTTCTTTCCATATATGGAGTTACCATATATGTGATGATATGAATTGATGCATGTGTATGCTTACGTATGGTTTGGAAAGGAGAGGTGTCCTTTTGACACTTCTGTCCTTGGACTACTACGGGAATATTATGGGATGTTTCCGGAGATGCCCTCTGGACACCTTCCTAAACTGTTGGATGACATATATAGGATTGTCTAGTAGTGTTTGGCTAGGATGTCCTGTTATGTCAGACCCTAATCGGAGGGGTATTGAGACCGAACGACCCGTGGTAGCAATGGGGATTCATGGGCGCTCAAGACCGGTAACCAACCCGTGAGAGGACAGGAATCACATTGTGGGGGCCATTTGTTGGTAGGGTTGCATATGGTTAGACTTGGGCTCACGGGCGCTTAAGACCGGTAACCAACCCGTGAGAGGACGTGAGAGCTTCCCGTTTACCATATGTGGATAACCAATAGGGTTGATGAGTCCGTAGTCGGGGACTATGAGGACTCTAGTGTGAAGGATACCGGAAAGGATCGTCGGGGACGAGGAATGGACGTATCCGGATCGACTTGATGTAACTAAGTAGAAGACTTGCATTTGGCTAGGCTTTACCACGACATGCGCCGGTACTTAGACCAATGGTTATGTGAGAGAGTGGTGACCTATACCCCCTAGCCATGGAATGTCCCGAGGGATGCCGGACCCATTACCAACTGATGATGAGTGATTGAGACTTTCCTACGAAGTACGGTGCTATGACTTAAAGCATGTCTGCCAATAGAGACCAGCATACTTAGAGTTAGATTCATTCATTCATTGTTTGTCTCATATCATATTGCATTTATGATTGTTCTGGAATCCTGCCATTTATGTTATTATGGATTTTAATCGCTTTACCGAGTTTCTTTGAAACTCATTCCTTTATTGTACAATGTTGTTAGACTATCCTGCAGTACGGAATACTATGACGGTCCCTATGAGGAAGCGCAAGGCGAAGAGACATATCTCCAGGAAGGTGATTGCGGTTACCACAATTACTCTGAAGATCCCACGGGTGGTTATGCTCCATACGATGCTTAGTCCGACCATTGAGTGGAAGCGTCCTTGTGCTATCTATGAGATCTACACCTACAAGGATGTCGTCTACAAAGTGGAGAATAATTTAGTTACCCAATGTACTTGCTACTGGGATTAGCTTTTATCTAGTTTATTCTTTAGAGCTACTTTTCCGCTGGTTGTAAAGTGGGATTTTTGCTTCACTTTACTTATCTGTTTGATACTCTGATTATATTTATTATTCCGTTTCGTTTATGATTCATTCTTTCATTATTGGATCTATGATTTATCTTCCGCACTCTTGTTATGGTTGTTCATGATTATGTTATTGTTTATGTGGGAGGTTGATCACTCGATACCTGATCTTCGGGCTGTGGATCACACTCTCGGGTATGCCAGATAGGGTACCGGCTGGGAGGGCGTGACAGATCAACTTTCCCATTAATTTTTGATACCTTATCTTGTCAACTGGTTCTCCTTCCTTTGCCTCTCAAGTGTAGGTTAGGCTCAATAAGAGTCTCAGCAGGCTTACATCCTAGCATTCCAGTTTCCTCAAGAAGATCCAATGTATACTTCCTCTGGGATAGAGATACACTGCTAATAGAATATGCCTACTCTAACCCTAGGAAATATCTTAGTTTTTCCATATCTTTGATCTCAAATTCAGTTCCTAAAAAAGTCTTTAATGCTGAAATCTCATCCTCACTACTGCTTGTGATCACAATATCATCCACATATACTAAAAGTATAGTAGTGTGGCAACCATCTCTCTTAATAAACAAAGTGTGGTTTGCATTGCTCTGCTTATAGCCATTAGATATCATTGCCTTATGGAACCTTCCAAACCACACTCTTGGAGATTGCTTCAACCCATATAAAGCCCTCTTTAACTTGCACACTTTCCTCTAAGTCTCTATAGTAGAATACCCGGGTGGTATGTCCATATATACCTCTTCTTTGATTTCTCCATGCAAAAAGGCATTCTTCACATCTAATTGTTGTAAACTCCACCCTTTCTTAATTGCACATGAAATAATAGTATGAATTGTATTCATCTTGGCAAGAGGGGCAAATGTCTCCTGGTAGTCAATGCCATAAGTCTGAGTGAAACCTTTGGCCACCAATTTTGCCTTGTACCTTTCAATAGCCCCATCTACATTGTACTTGATCACAAACACCTATTTGCAACAGTCTGCTTTCCTATGGGCAAAGTCACCAAGTCCACGTTTTGTTTTTTTCCAAAGGTTGCATTTCCTCATCCATAGCTTCTTTCCTGTTTGAGTGAGATAATGCCTCCTGCCGAGTGTTGGGAATAGAAGTAGAGGACAAAGAGGAAATAAAACTTTGAAATTCTGGAGATAAAGACTAATATGAAACTTAATTGGAAATAGGATGTTTTGTGCAAGTTCGAGGCTTCTTTTTTAATGCAATTGGTAAGTCCAAAGTAAGATTAGAAGAAGGGTCAAAGACAAACTCACCTGGAGGAACGGATTGTTCAGGGCCAGGAACCAAAGCTTTTGACTGGCTTGGTTCAAAAGGGGTCACTTGTTGCTTTTTTTGATAGGTCTTCAGAGGTCTAGTCTCCCCCTGTATATCATCCACCAGTTGTTCCTGTCTGGTCATTCCATCTTCCAAAGGAGGATCATCTGCAGGAATCTCAGGAGAAATATCGAAAGGAGGAATCAACACTGGAACCTCTTCACTAAAACTCTCCCCCTGAAGAGGTGTAGGGAAACAAAGGAATTTGTTCCTGCGACACAACATCCATAGAGACGAAAAAACGATGAGAACTAGGATGATAACACTTATACCCCTTCTGTGTAGGAGGATAACCCAAGAAAATGCACTTTAACCCACGAGGATCTAACTTTCCATGAACATGGTGGTTTCGGACAAAGGCAACACATCCAAAAACCTTAGGTGAGACTGTAAAGACTGTTGTACCTAAAAGAACCTCAAGGGGATAGTGTTGGTCTAAGACTCGGAAAGGCATTCGGTTAATTAGATATACCGCAGTAAGAACGGCTTCACCTCGAAACCGAAGAGGCACATGCATAGAAAACATGAGGGAACGTGGTACCTCAAGTAGATGTCTATTCTTGCATTCGGCAGCCCCATTTTGAGGTGGAGTGTCGATGCAACTAGTTTGGTGTATGATGCCATGGTTTGCTAAGTAGGAAGGGAATGCGCCACCCAAGTACTCAGTTCCGTTATCCATACGAAGGATTTTGACTGTCGCCCCAAACTAAGTCCTAATCATATTATGAAAATTTTTCAAGCACAAGAAAACGTTACTTTTTTGGTGAAATAAGTAGACCCATGTGGTCCTAGTACAATAGTCAATTAAGGTAACAAAACATCTATGACTAGATACAGACACGGTCCGAGAAGGACCCCACACATCAGAGTGAATGACTGAAAAAGGAATTTTACTACGATTATCTGAAATAGGGTCAGCATACCTGGTCTGTTTGGCCAAAATACATGCCTCAAATAAAAAATCATTCAAATTATACCTTTTAATCAAATCAGGAAATAATTTGGACAAAATAGGTAAAGGAACGTGGCCAAGACAACTATGCCACTGTAATAAGGTAAAAAGTGCAGGGGAGGTGGAACTAGAGACCATAGAAAGAGCTGATGGGGACCCATCCATTAAGTAGAGCCCCCCTTTCTATCTACCATTGCCAATCGTAAACCCTATTTTCAAATCCTGAAACACACAATGAGAAGGAATGAAAGTTATTTTGTAGTTCATATCATGAGTAAGGCTACTAATAAATAAAAGATTAGCCGAAAACTTAGGAACATGCATGACATTAGATAAGGTAAGAGAAGGCGAACAGATAATATATCATTTCCCAGAGATAGGGGAGAGAGACCCATCAGCTTTTCGAGCATCCTAAGCAATAGGGACAAATGAATAAGTATGAAACAAAGTTGATGAGCCTGTCATATGGTCGGTTGCCCCAGAGTCGATTACCCAGGAGAGATAAGTCAAATTGACATTGTGACAACCAAAAATACCTATGGGGATTTGTGGATCAACAGAGGATCAATGACAGAGGCTATACTCATACTGGAAGTAGGTACTGGAGAAGATGAGTCAAGTCTGAACATCAATTGACAAAGGTACTTGAACTCATCTGAGGAAAGAGGTGTTGGAGTACTCAAGGTCTCAGAAATGACTTGATTTGCAGATGTTTGATTGCTGCCCTTGATTCCATTTCTACCTCCTCCACGGGAATTTGTTGGACATCCATGCAACTTCTAACACTTGTCCTATGTATGACGTTATTTTCCACAATACTCGCACTTTACTAGAGGGCGAACATTACCAGAACTAGATTTATTATTGCCATAACCAGCCACCAACGCAGATCTATCAGATGTTTGAGTGTGTTCCATAGCTATCCTTCGACTGTCCTCGGTATCTACCATGGCAAAGGCTTGAGCCAGAGAAGGGAAAGGCTCTCCAGAAAGGATCTATGTGTGAATTTGATCAAATTCTATATTCAATCCTGCCAAAAAATTTTGAACTCTCTGTTTATCTTCCCATTGTTGATAGGCAATAACATCTTCAGCATTCTTCGATGTAAACTTCCCATAGAAATCTAAAGTCTGGTAATATCCCTGAAGAGTGTTATAGTACTGAGAAAGAGGAAGGTCCTTCTGTTGTAACTGATTGATTTTCCGTCTAATTTCAAAGCAGTGTGCATCATTGCCAACTCTGAAGTATGTATCTTTAGTAACTTTCCAAATAGTTGCCGCATAGGAAGAAGGAGATAACCCTCTGCTATGCTAGATTCAATGGGGTTGATGAGAAAACCCATGACCAAGCATTCATTTGTATACCACTTGGAAAGTTGTAGACCAGGTGTGGAATGTTTTGTAGAAGTCCCATCAAGATGGCCAGTAAGACCATGAGCACCAACAACGAGGGAAACTAAACGAGACCATCTAAGATAATTTGTCCCAATATGGAAGACGTTGGAGACTCTTCAGATGTACCAGATAAAGGAGATATGGGATCAGCAATCATCGCAAGGAGAAATTATTCAAAAAGTCCCTGAACTTTTTCAAAATTTACGAAAAAGTCCCTGAAATATTTTCAAAATTACTCACACTAATTCACGTGAAAAGTATCTCCTCAGGTTACCTCTAATTGGTATATTGTTGAATCAAAGTACACCAGGAAAGTTTTTAGGAAAGATTGGAAGGACACAACCGGTCCACTTAAATACCAGACTCCTTAGACAAAATTTTCCTAGACATGCACTTAATCACCCAATATACATTTTTAGGATACCCGAAAAGAAAACAAACACATGAATAACGACTTCAAAAAAAAATTCTACAACCACCTCGTATGATGAAAACAAAACCTTGCTCTGATACCATGTTGTAATGTGAGGAATTGCTTATCTAAAAGTATATTATTCACAAAACTCCAATAGGGTATTTGTAGTTACAACCTAATTAAGCCCTATACTAAGTAAAAAAAGGAAATATAAAACAAATAGAAATAATTAGGAAACTTCAGTCCATGTTTTCAACACAAACATATCCAATATATCATGGAATACTCGATTCATCAAGCCAAAAGGCATCACTTTGAACTCGTAGTGTTTGTCTAGTCCTGAATGTTGTATTGCATATATTGCTCACATTCACTCTTGATGATATGCAAATCTCAAATCTATCTTGAGAATACTACTACTCCTTTTTAACTAATCAAAGAGATCATCTATTCTTGGCAGCGGGTAGTTGTTCTTAATAGTCAAATTATTCAGCTTCCGTTAATCAATGCATAGGCGCATGCTACTGTCCTTCTTTTTCACAAACAGAACTGGAGCTCCCCAATGTGAAACACTTGGTTGCATAAATATCTTCTCTAGAAGCTCATTCAATTGGTTCTGCAGTTCCTTCAATTCAATGGGTGCCATCCTATACAGAGCCTTTAACACAAGAGTCGCACCTGAAATTAACTTTAACATGAATTCCATTTCTCTTTCTGGTGGCAGTCCTGATAGGTATTCTGGAAAGACATCCACAAAGTTTCTTACTACCTTAACTTCAATCCTCTTCTATTTCTTGCTTTTATCCCCTAATGAAGCATTGAGTGATGCACTTTCCACCAATGCCTTTACTTGCATTTACTTGTATAACTGCAATCAAGGTCTTCATACTAAGTCTTCCTGATCACCTTGAAATTCAAAAGATGAAGTTCCATTACGTTGAAACTCACCCTTTTCAAGGAGCAGAGGATAATTGATTTGTGTGCAGTTAGCCAATCCATCCCCAAGATTACATCAAAGTCTCTCATATCAAGAATCACCAAATCGACTTCCAAGTTCCTTCCATCTATGGTAACGGGGAAAGCTTATACTACTTGGTCTACTTTAACTACCGATCTAGTGGGTGTACTAATCACTAGCCACTTAGGCAACTTCTTTAACATCGCCGTAGTTCTCCTTACGAATGCAGATGATATGAAGGAATGAGATGCACCAGTATCAAACAAAACAAAAGCAGGAACTGAAACTACATGTAATGGACCTATCATGACATCGTGACTCTGATCTTGCTCAGTCTTTTCCAACAGGAGGGGCTTGCGTTGGCTTAGCCACAATAGTTGTCAATTGACTAATTCTTTGAGGGCATGCACGTGCATAGTGTCCTATCTGATGGTAGTAAATGTGAATAGGCAAATATATGCACAAGAATCCAAAAATCTCCCAAAATATCACAATTCAGCAACTCAACGAGGTGTGGTCCCTAGGTGGGTCACCTAGGGCAACCAGGCTTGTTCTGCACAAAAAGTGGGTCCCACAAAGGGCCCACAAACTTCACTTTCTCCATTTGCATTTTAATCCAAATCCTTTCTAGATCGGGAAAAAATTTTCACTTGCAACCAAAGGTGGTTTTGGGACTTCCTTATGCTTCTACAACGCCAACGACGCCGCTCTAGATCATCAATCATAGGTATGTAACCAATTACCTCACTAAGCACTCCAAATCCGTATGCATTTTGTTTCTAACCATGAGATAGGCTAGGGTTTATGTTAGAAACATGTTTAGGAATGTTTTCTTCACTTCCCAATCATTTACACTCCATGCACTGCCTCGACAACTTCTTACATATTTTTGTAAATTTTTCACTATTCATCTCAGATTGTGTACCAATTTGATCAAAATTTTCTCAAAACTCAAACGCACCTAGATTTTCGCTTGAAACCACTTCTTTTGCATCGCATTTACTCCAAAACATGATCCGAATATTTCCATATGCTTCATATTTTACACTTGCAAATTCTTCCAAAATCACCATTTTTCTACTCTTACTAAAAATGCATTTTTCTGAATTTATTTTATTTTATTTTTTATTATTATTTATTTTTTTTGTTCAAAACTAGAATGTCATACGTTTTCCACTTGAAACCCCACTTAACTCATTAATCTTGCTCCTAAAAAACACCATTCAAACCATCTAGAATACTTTTTATGCCCAAAATTGCATCTTTTCAAAAATTCACCATTTAACCCATTTTGTGCCCGTATATAACTTGCTGAATTTTTTACTAATGCACCGCACTTTCTTTTTCCTTTACCAGAGTCACCCCCATGGCACACAGAGGAGGATGTCATGGGCCTATGAGGGGTCGAGGTTACGCTCCATGTCCACACCAAGGTATAGCGCGTCCAGATCTCTTTAACATGCCAAGTGTCGAGTTTCTATACCACACAATCTTCGAGGACTCTCCTATAGAGTACAGTCGGCTCTTGATAATTGATGATATGAGGGCCTTTCAAATTCATGAGAGGTTCCAAGCTTTGGAGTGGGACCATTTCTTGTATGACGACCTAAAGTCTACCCAGAGCTTGCCAGGAATTTCTACAGAAACCTAACACACGAGATGGAGGATGATAGAAAGGGTGGATCGCGGTTAGTGATTACAACAAGAGTGCGAGAGACTCCCATTCGTCTCTCCATTAGGATCCTGGCACGTATACTCAGCGTGCCCTACATATTAAATCAGTGTTGGTGGATTCCTTCAGTCACTGAGGACAATGGTTATCTCGACCCTTCCGACCTCTGTAGTATATCTTCTGTGCTATGGGATGATAGGAGGTGTATCAGCATCCATAACACTACTAGAATGATTCCATCAACTTGGGTTGTTGCCCAAATCATTGGCAGGAACATTGTGCCCAAGGAAGGCACCATAGTAGGATTGCAACGATACAGGCCTTCATGACCTATTCTTTGTATGTGGTTCATCGCATCGATTTAGCCTACATTATACAGTGGTCGATGATTGACAGACTCAAGTATCCTAGGGTTGGGAACCTTGCATTCGGGCAACTTCTCACTCAACTCTTCCACCACTTCGATGTCAGCTTGGAGGACACCGAGATGTTGCACCAGGGCTTAGGTGAGGTCATAGGGAGTCGTCTAATTTCCATTATGGGACTTCAGGGGTTTACAAGATCACCTCAAAGAATAGATGAGGAGGTACAAGGCGAGGAGGGGGATGATGAGGAGGATGAGGATGCTCAGGTCCATGATCAAGTATATGATAATAAACGGGAGGGAGAGCAGGTACAGGATGAGGAGTATAATGATATTCCTCCTCGCCAGAGGAGGTCCCTCACATCAGGCTCTAGAGGTGCCACTTGCAAATTCCACATAGTGGTCTAGGCTTTTCACTGCCTTGGAAAGGATAGAGGCTCGACATGTGTGGATGGAGACTCGCTTGACAGAGATGGATGTGCGACTACCTTGAGTGGTGGATGAGGTTTGTGCTCACAATGATTGACACCGCACTGGATCTTAGAGACATTCACCTAGATAGGGTATTAGCTCTAAGATTTTGTCTTGTGCTGACTTCAAATGTATTTATTTTTCTTGCTGACTTCAAATGTATATATTTTTCTTGTTGACTTTAGATGTATTTATTTTTCTTATCTTATGCTAATCTTGTAAAAATTTTCATAATCAATTAATGAAGTTCAAATTATACTTGTTTCACTTTATATATTGTGCATTATGGATTTCTTTCCTTTTAAAATAAAATGTGTATTTTTGTTGCACCATGGTTATTGTGTATTATTTAAACTTGATGTATTATGCGTCATTAGTTCAGGTTTCTACTTCTTCGTTGTCTAATATTCATTCTAAGAAAGTTGGGTCACTTTTGGATTTATGACCCAAAGATGCTCGACTATTGTGTTTCTCGGTTAGGATTGTGTGAAACCTTAGGCTTTGATACCATTTTGTCACATCCACCTAGCCAATATCCATTCACCCGAATACCCAGGGGAGTGATCCACAACCCAATAGAATAGGTCTCAAACAATCACCAACCATTCACACAATAGATTAATCATGAGCAAGAATAAATAATGTCATAAATATTGATAAAGAAATATATCAAGTAACAAGGATCTCAGAAGGATCTAAAAAACCAAATTAGACTGCGGAAGTAACAACACAACTAAAGTAATAAACTAGAAAGGACAAAGTACGTGCAATGGTTTTGTGCAAGTGAACGTCTTCACCATGCTTATGATTTGCAACTTTGAAAAGTAAGTCAATGAGTATCTTCACGCTTCCCAAAAAGTCCAATTAACACATTTGTTTAAAGTTAGAAACAACCCTAAAGGTCCTATATCGATGAGGAAAACAAAAGACCAACTTGTAGAGGATGGTCAGTCGGAATGGTTGCCTTAGGCAACCAAAGCAGGGTTGGTCGCCAAGGGCGACCAGGCCAATCAACTAGCCTACAAGTACGGACAAAATTGACTTGGATCGTCAAAAGGCTTCCTGATTGGATTCTAAACTACTCCAAAAATACTTAGAAAATTCTGAAATAATATTAGAACAAGATCTATCATAACTTAAACATCAATCAATGCAAAAGAAAGAAAAACCTAACGAATCTTAGGTTAGGTCTTTTCCAAAATCAATCCGAAAGAACACGAATGAACTAGAATGAATGGGGATCCACTCTAGGGTAAAGAGAAAAGATAAACTAGGTTGATACAATAACTAGAAGCCTTCTAGTAGGTCTATTCAGTAGAGAAAATCAACAACAAAAGAAAGTTAGAAGAATGGGGATGAGTACTAACCTTAGAGAAGATTAATCGCCACACGGAAAGCTTTTCGATAGATCTTCACACTACTTCTCACCTTCGTAGAGCACTCTCTGACAAGCTCTAACATGCTCTAACATCCTTTGATGGCTATGGATCATAATGACACGTTTTAGAATGAAAACACATTAAATTGGCCCCCCAAAATCTAATTTTCCAAAATTTTCATTTTTCACCCAGAACGAAGCTAGTCACCCAGGCTAATCGACCAGCTCTGGAACTTAGTTCTAGAAGCATAATCAAGGCTCAGACAGCCCTTGGCCTTGCCCTAGCTCCTACTCTATACTCTAAAAGGGTCTTACCTGATTCTTGGGACCTTCCTTATATGTCATCAATGAACACTTGATGACACATGTGGAAGGTCTGAGTTAGATATCCTTTTAAACTCTGATAGAACTCCCAAACCTAACATCATCTCTATCTACTTTCATTGGTTTAGACTCCAATCCAATGGTCTCTACCTAGATGACCCACAATTGCCTTCTACTCGCACTCTGGGTTCTTAGACCTACAATAAGGATTTCTAGATTATGATCTCGAGGGATTTCACACAATCTTCGGAAGGTGTACTGGGAGTAAAGCCCTACATTCAGAGATAAAAAAAACTTAAGAGATTTAGAGTTTCATGGAAAAAGAGATTCTTACAAAAGAACCCACATATGGTCAATGCAAAACTAGGTATTTATGAACTATGGAGATACGACACTGCTTGGGCACTAGCGATGGCAGCAGAAAAAGTTGAAGGGTTGAAGGCTAGCTCACAGCAGTCTAAACTATTCTTGAACATTAGCATTGTAGAATCTCTTTGTGTCTCTCAAGTAGGTGTATAACTTCGAGAAGCAATTTTGAATACCCAATTTAATGGTTTGATTTGGGAATTTAAACTTGTGGATGGGCAACTACAATCATCAATTTTCCAATTTCGAACCCAACCTCCTTGGATTTGTCTTTTATATAAGAGGACGATTGTGCAAGAAACACATTCACAACTTTTCATACCCAAATTGTGAAAGGTTGGGATTGACCTCTATTAAATGATTTGTTGTCATTACTTCCAATTGTAGGCAGGCTTCTGTTGAAAAAAAAAAAAATTTCTATTTTTGAACACTTAACTAGCCAGTTATAGGGCCAAACCTTTCCCTCAAATGTTGTTCATCGCCATATGTAGTATGAGACAAGCAGAAATCCCTTATTAAATGCTTATATAGACATAAAGCTAGGGTTATTGACTGAAAACTGAAAATTTGAAGTTTTCTTCAATAAACAAAGTTTAAAGTTTAATTATCTCTTCACGTTATGAGCTGGTCAATATAAGGACTAGGAAAGCAGAATGATGTAGTCATGTAACCCAAAAACGCGGAGAAGAAATTTATCCTCTTGTCGTGGCTCTAATTCATCACTCTTATAAACAGTCCATCTTTGGGGTCTTCATAGATGAATGATAGTATAGTCCAGAACTTGACTGTTCTGTTGTGGGTGATTGATGAAGATGAAGAACCCACTCTCATTCATCTTTCTTTTACTCTCAATACCAAATCTCCTTTTGTTTTCTGGTGAATGGGTTTCCGCTCAGAACAACTCAACTCTGCCCTTTGATGTTGGAGTGATTCTTGACTTCATTACAGATGAAGGGAAGAAATCTAATACCTCCATCGCAATGGCACTGGAGGACTTCTACGCAATAAACAATTTCTACAAAACAAGTTTAGTTCTTGATATGGAGAGTTTATGATCAGACCGGGTTCATACCTGGTCCGACCCTCGACCCCGGTCGGGGCGGGGGGCGGGCGCCGGGGGGGGGGGGGGGGGGGGAGGAAGGGGGGGTGGGGGAGAAGAAAGATTATGTGGGGGGGGGGGGGTTATTTTTATTTTTGGTTAGGGGGGGGGGTAATCACCCCGATGACATGAGAAACTCAAAGCGACGGCTGCGGATAATCATCATCAAAGGGATAACTATCGCATAACCTAACGGTTATCTCAGGAGTCCTCTACTAGCCCAAACTAGTAGAAGTCTATCGCTCAACGGATCTTATTGATAAAGATCTAATGACTACCCGAAGAAGGCTCGAGTGCATCCAACGAAGGAGATTCGAAGGTACACTATATAAACCTCACTACTATACAAGGTGAGGGACGGATCAATCGATCAAGAAGAATACAATCTGAGACTCAGGTTCAGATACATACTGATAGACCTAAACTATCAGCGTCCTGCTATCTAGATCACCTTTCCCGTTTCTTCATTCATTAGCTCGTGCTTCTAGTCGAGCCGTTTGTGATTAAGTTCATCAAGCGACTTAGCCTTCGGAGGTGGACTCCCGACCCCGGCGGTCGGGCCACATCGACGCTTTCGTTTTGCAGGACATCACGTGGAGATCCAAGGGCTGAGCAGATTTTGGACGCATCATTTGGCGCCATCTGTGGGAAAGACTTGAAAAAAGCCATGGTGACTAGATCAGCGCCGCAGCAGCCGCTGCACAACGCAATTCCGGTGTTCGGATACCCGGGGTGAATAATCCGAGATATTCCCCGGGAAAGCCAAAATCCTATCGAAGTGGATAAAGGCCGGGGAGGACGTAATCTTCCTCTTGATACAATCCAAGATCAATTGGATCAGGTAAAGATTCAACTCTTGGAGGTGAGCCAAGCACTCCGCTTGCTCACCGGACGAGTGGTTTTACCACAAGAACACGATCAACACGACTCGGGGAGATCGTGCATTGCCACGTGACCAAAGAATGGCGGAAGACCGGAATGTTGATCAGAATTTCCGTGAAGGAGACCGAGGACTTCGGAGGATTGATGATCAACCAAGGCGAGGCGATCGGTTCGATAGACCGCAAGAGAGTACAACCGATTCAAATACAAGGTTGGATTTGGGGTAAGAACTCACTCACCTTTATCGGAAGAACCGTTCGTGATGATCGAAGCGATTCGTGACGAGAGAAACGTTCGTGAAGGACGGGCTGTTCGTGATGATCGAGTAGCACGTGATGATCGTGTTAATCGAGGTCGTGATCGTATTGCTTGAAGATCACCCGACCCAGTTGGTCAAGAATTGGCCAACATCAATGAGAAGTTAGGGCAATTGGCTAAGGGAAGAATAAGCGAGGATATTTACTCGGTCATTCGGAAGACTCCTTTCTTTGAGCCAATTGCGGGATATCGGTTTCCCCATAACTTCCGTTTGCCTACCTTCTCAACATTCGATGGCTCCGGAGATCCAACAGCTCACATTGGCTATTACCAACGAGACCATGGCGATTTCGGGTAATTCGATGAAATTTTATGCGGGGGTTTTCGGATCATCTCTAGCTGGAGCGGCACAAAAGTGGTTTTCTAACCTCCCCTCGGGAAGGATCGTAAACTTTGACGAATTGGCACGCCAATTCATAGGGCGATTCCAGAGTGGGATACGAGGTCAAGAAAACGGAAGAAACCTTGTTTCTTGTCAAACGGGGAAAGAGCGAATCGATCGGAGAGTTTCGAAAAGATTCAACAAAGTGACGATGGAGATAGAAAACTTGGATGAACAAGTGGCAGAACCGCTCTATTCACGGGACTCACAAATCGGAAACTCCTGGAGTTATTACTACGGGATATACCCACGACTTATCTTTGAGTTGGTACGAGAGATGCCGAAGCGGCTGAAGTCATGGAGATTCTAGATGCGCGCCAAGGAGATAATAAAGTCTCCAATAAGGAACAAAAGGCTCTGAGCGAGCGCGAAGCCAAAGAAGAATGTTCGTGATCGGGTTGGAAGATCCCAACCTTGGCGCCAAAGATCCCCGGAAGAAGTGAGTACACTCCATTGAATGCTCCTCGGGCCGATATTTTGAATATCCTCAAAAGAAAAAATATTTTGAAGTGGCCGCCTAAAATTCTTTTGAAACCGGGAGAGCGGCGGGATCGGGAAAAGTATTGCCGATTCCACAAGGACTATGGTCATTACACTAATGATTGTCGTCATACGAAGGCGAGATATTGAGAGATTGATATCTCGGGGACATCTGTCCGGTTTGTTAGCGGGGAGAAGGGAGGAGCCACGCGGGCCACGTGCGGCTGCCCCTAAAAGGAATCGTTCGGTTAGTTCGGAACGATCAAGGGAGGCCCCGAAGTCCAAAAAAGGCAAGGAGGTGATTGAAGCTGCTACTCGGTCACCGATCCTTACCATCTTCGGGGGTCCCGAGCCCGAATCATTCCGGAGTTTAAAAACCAAATCCAAATTTGTTGGAGCCGGAGAGGCGCGCGAAGCGGAAGAAGCTGAATGGTGAAGATTCTATCACCTTTAGCGAAGAAGACGAGAGAGATGTTTGTTTACCTCATGATGATGCTATAGTCATCAAGGTAGAGATTGCACGGCGGGAAGTGCATAGAGTATTGATTGATACGAGTGTGCGGTGCTGACCTAATTTCTTACGAAGTGTATCAAAAATTGAAGGTGGATCAAGATTTGATGAAACCTTCATCAACACACCTATATGGCTTTGCGGGGGTCATCTGCGGTAGCGGAAGGATCGGTTCGGTTGGATCTTTCCATTGGAAGTTTTCCCAAAGAAACAAGCTGTCCGAATCAATTTTCTGGTGGTTCGAGAACTACCAGCCTATAATATGATTCTTGGGCGACCATCTTTATCCAAAATAGGTGCTATTGTTTCGACAAAGCACCTGAAGATAAAATTCCCGACTGATATGGGAATCGGTCAAGTCTCCTCGACCGAGAAGATCTCTCGGCGGTGTTATGTTGCCTATTTAAAAGACAAGGAGGGTCCGAAGAAGGTTCTTGCCCTCCCCATAGAAGTTCGAGATGATCGGGAAGAGACGGAGATGCAAAGGCCCGAACCGGTGGAGAAAGCTGGAGCAAATCCAGGTGTGTACCGAGGATGCGAAAAAGATTACTTATGTCGGGTGCTGAGCAATTTGGAAGAGTTTAAAGATGAATTGAAGTTATTTCTTCAACGAGAATAAGGATGTATTCGCATGGTCTGCTGAGGACATGCCGGGGATCGATCGGGCCATTGCGAGCACAAACTCCGGATAGACCCTAAGGCGAAACCGGTGATACGAGAAAGAAGAAATTTCTCTATTGAAAAGTATGAAGCCGTTCGGAACGAAGTTGAAAAACTTAAGAATTCTGGTTTCATAGAACCAATCGAGTGCCCAACTTGGTTGGCCAACGTGGTGATGGTGAAAAAGGCGAATGGGAAGTGGAGGATGTGTACGGACTACACGGATCTAAAC